>NW_004955589.1:508358-514186 GCF_000276665.1 Chinchilla lanigera
CCTGATGCACGCGCTGCCCTCAGGGAGTAGCTGGGAAATACCTGAGCAGTTAGAGTATTTAAAAATGGTGCTTTTGTTACTCACAGCATACCAAGGCAAAACTAAGACGTCTTAAGCCAGAATTCTGTAAAGATTGCTGCTTATTAGTCACTTAATTCTGCCCCAGAATCTTCATATAACAGCTTGGCTAGCCCCGTAATCCAGGAATCTAAGCTCCCCCCCACGCCACCCCACTCCATTCTGGGGATTAAAGCCAAGGCCTTCACACTGAGCCACATCTCTAGCCCTTCTTATTTTTTATTTTGAGGCAGGGTCTTGCTAAGTCATTAAATACCCCAGGCTAGGTTCAAATGCATAACGCTCCTGCCTTAGTCTCCCAGAGTGCTGGGAATACAGTCCAGGTAACAAGTCCTACAGGAGCCTTTAACTCTGAACTCAACAAATGCAATGTTGAGAAAGACGGAGCCAGCACTCTGTAATGAG
This sequence comes from Chinchilla lanigera, assembly GCF_000276665.1. NCBI lineage: Eukaryota > Metazoa > Chordata > Mammalia > Rodentia > Chinchillidae > Chinchilla > Chinchilla lanigera. The sequence continues at coordinate 508,842 of NW_004955589.1, forward strand.
GAGACAGCAGAACTTCCTCAGGAATGTATCACAACATTCCCTAAACTCTACGTTTGTTGATGGCATGAGAACATATAATTTTCCCTAGGTGTTTCAGCTGTAACATAGGGATAATAATGGTTATCCCTCATGATTGTTCTGTAGATTAAATGCTTTGAACTGGAGTTAAAAAGGAGAAGTCATCAGCTTACAGACAGCTTAAAATCATGGGAACTGATGAGATAACCTAGAGCACCTGTGGCAACCTATCACACACATGTTATTGTGCTTTTCTTTGAAAACAAAGAATGTTAATATAGAGTTGTTTTTTCTAAACTAAAACCTCAGCATTCAGGTTTAATTGCACTGTTGGCACCAGCAATAAATAAATAGGACTTGAGTTGCAGTTTGGGCGCTCATCCCTAAAAGGTTCACCAGCACTGACCTAGAGAGAGGGGTGAGAGAGAAAAGATTACAGCCCTGCTTCCAAATGTTTCCTTCTCATTTGTGTATTCAACAACTCGTGTGTGTGTGTGTGTGTGTGTGTGTGTGTGTGTGTATGGTGTGTGTGAGTATGTGTGTTTGTGTGTGCATGTGTGTGATGGTGGGGGTTGAACCCAGGGTCTTGCACCTGCTAGGCAAGTGCTATCCTACTGAGCTGCATCCCCAGACATTTTTATTTTTTATTTTGGGGCAGCGTCTCACCATGTGGCCCAGGCTGCTCTGAACTCCCAGACTCAAGTGATGCTCCTGCCTCCGCCTCTTTGGTAGCTACAGTGACAATCGTGCACCTCCATACCCAGCTTCAACAACTATTTTTGAGTGCCTATGATCTGCGCTAGGCTCTGGGGATGCAGAAGTCAGCCAAGGTGACACGGAAGAATTTGTAGTCTCTGGAGTGAAACAGGGAGCACCTAAATGTATAATGACTTACAAACTATGATCACTGCTTTACAGGGAAACTTTGAGCTGCCATGGAAAACCTAAGAAAGACCTAATTCAGAGGACATGAAATCATGTACGTGACGCACTTAGTGTAACGTGTGGCACACTAGAAGCACTGTGCGCTGGGAAAGCCTCGAGAAGAAAGTGGCAACCTTGCCCCAAAGGGTAAGTAGAAGTTGGCTGGGGAAGGAAGGAGGAAAAAAGTACCACAAGCAGAGGAACAACACACAAGAAGGCCGTGGGGCCATAAATAGCCTTCCCAAAAACAGGAGTGCAAAGGCCACCTGCATGGCTGGAGTACATGACAGTGACAATACCCTCTACCTAGCCAGCCCAGAAGTCTCCCCCTTCCTGGGTGATTAAAACGACACACAGCAAGTATAGACACTACTCCCAAATATTTGTGATATAAGTGGACATGTGGGCTGCAGCTCCAACCCCACCCTTCAGCCTCTGGTAACCACCATTCTACTCTCCGCTTCTGTAAGTTTGACTTTTATTCATTCATTCATTTACTTACAGTATTGGGAATGAAACCCACAGCCTGCAGGACACTAAGCAAGTGATCTACCACTGAGCTCCATCCACAGCCCAGTTCCACATTTTAGATGACACATTCGTCTTTCTGCGACTGGTTTAGTTCAGTTAACATACTGTCTTCCTGACCGGGCGTGGTGGTGTACGCCTGTAACCGCAGCACTCAGGAGGCTGAGGCAGGGGGATCATTGCAAGTTCGAGGCCAGCCTGGGCTACATAAGTGAGTTCGAGGCCAGCCTGAACTGCATAGTGAGACCCTGTCTCAAAAAGACCAAAAAGATAAAAAACAAAAAACAAAACAAAAAAAAACACCCAACTGTCTTCCAGGTTCATTTATGTTGATGCAAACAACAGAATTTCCATCTTTCTATGGCTGAGTAGTATTCAATTGTGTATATTCACCACATTTTCTTTATCCTTTCATCCATTAATGGAAAATCAACACTGTGTTGATTTCACACTTTATGAAACAGTTTTCAAGCCACTGAACATCCAGTGATAAAGGACACTGATCCTTAAGAGTTAGGAAATGGGCTGGGGATATAGCTCAGTGGCAAAAGTGCCTGCCTGGCAAGTGCAAGGTTGTGAGTTCGATCTCCAGTACTGCAAAAAAAAAGGGGGGGGCGGGGAGAAGAGTTAGGAAATGAATGAGGAGTGTCCAGGACTGGGTGAAGGACAGACCCTAAGTTGAGGAAGCACAGCTGAAAGTCTAGGAGCCTTTGGCCAATGTTCACAGGACAGTGCAGGAGAGGGGACCTGCCCAGAAAAAGAACTCTGGAGACATGAGGAGGTGTGGTCAGAGAAGAGTAGTTCGTGGGTGGAAGGAAACTACTGATGCTGGGAAACCTATCTAAGAGAATTAGAGAAGAGCGCCCGGGGTTCCTGCAGGGCTGGGAGCACAAACTGTTTGCAACAGCCTGACTAGAAAGCACCACAAATCATGGGCATTTGGTATTCAGAATGGCCTCTCCTCAGTAGTGGAAATAACTAGGCCAAGACCAGTGGTTCTTGACCAGGGGAAGTTCTGCTTCCTTCCACTTAGTGATGTCTGGAAATCTTGTTCATTGTCAGGACTAGGGGGAAGGTGTTACTAGTATCAGTGGGATGGCCAGGGACACTACTAAGCATCTTACAATGTATAAGACAGTCCCTACTCCAGCATTATTTGGAGCACAATGCCAAAATGGTAAGGTTGAGAAAAGCTGTTGTAGATGAATCACTGCCCTGTCCTTCTTAACAAATCTTAAAAGCAAGACACAGAAGGATTACACTGTTCCAACTGATTTAACTACATCCCAGAGGAAAACTCAGAAAGCTTTACAAGAATACAAAACTATCCAGTACCCAGTGTGGTAAAATTCACAATATCTGACATCCAATTCCTTGACAAAGATATGAAATGCAAAGAGACAGGAAAAGTAGCCCATGAGGAGGAGAAAACCAGCCAATTCAACCAAATCCAGAAGGGACACAGATGTTAGAGAAATAGCACAAATGACATTAAAATAGTTATTGTAACTGTATTTCATAGGTTTAAAAGGTTAGGAGAGACATGACAGATGTAAAGTGATCCCATATTTTTTCTTTGCAGTACTGAGGATTGAACCCTGGGCCTTCACAGAGTTCCATCCCAGGCCTTTTTAATTTTTATTTTGATGTAGGGTCTTGCTAAATATTACTAAATTAACCAGTCTGGACTCAAACTTGCAATCTTCCTGCCTCAGCTTCCCAGAATGCTGGAATTACAGGCATGCACTACCACATCTGGCTTTCAAATCAAACTTTTAGATGAATGACACTAGATGGGGTGAACAGCAGATCAGTATTTCAGATGGGTGATCTTGACAGTACAGCAATATAGCTGTCCACAGTGCAACACAGAATTCCCTTGTTGGTTTTTTGAGACAGGTCTCACTATGTTGTCCAGGCTGGCCTGGACCTTGCTGCATAGCCCAGATTAACCTCGGACTCTTGATCCTCCTGCGTTAGCCTCCCAAGTGCTGGGATCACAGGCGTGCACCACCATCTTTGGTTCTTTGTGCATGTGTGTGTGTGTGTGTGTGTGTGTGTGTGTGTGTTTGTGAAAGAGACTTTTAAAAATGAAATACTGGAATTGATAAAGTGCTACTGAGTTCTGAGACTCTTTCAAGTGGCCCAATTAAAGTATTTGGTGTCTTCAAAGGAAAGGAAACAGAGGGACAACTAAACACATAATTGAAAAAATAGCTAAAATTTTTCCAAACTTCAAATACCAAAACTATAAATCAGCTAGGTGTGGTGGCACATATCCGTAATCCCAGCAATCTGGGAGGCTGAGGGAGGAGGATCTCAAGTTTGAGCCCAGTCTGGGCAACTTAGCAACTTTATGAGAGCCTGTCTCAAAATTTAAAATTTTACAGAAAGATTGGGGATACAGTTCAGTGCAAAGGCTCTAGGTTCAATCCCCAGTACCACAAAAAAACAAACAAAACACCTTATATCCAAAGATGCAAGCATCTCAGTGAACCCCAAACACAAAGAAATATGAAAAAAATTACATCAAAGCTGGAGGAATCTAGGCTTCATCTAAGGATGGACTAGGGCTATGACGTGCTGATAAATGTTTAATAAAGGAGGCTGAAGACCCATCCAGTCTGATTCCAAGTTATAGCACTCCACGTCACTCAGTGTGAAGCTGGGAGAAGTGTACCTAGTGCTCTGTCAAGTTGCTGTACTGACACAAAAGTCCTTAGTGTCAGATGCAGATAAAACTGGAGCAGAGCAATAAGGAAAAGGAAGAACTGTGCGTGTCTGTCTAGTGTCCCATAGAATACCTTCTCATTTTACAGGTACCTTATGCCTCAGACTCCTCACACAAATGCACAGATTTTTTTTTTTTAGACAGGGTCTTACTAAATTATGTAATTCAGGCTGGCCTTGAACTCACTATGTCGCCCAGGCTAGCCTCAAACTTATTGCAATGTTCGTGCCACAACCTCCCAAGTGCTGGGGGTACAGGCTTCACCACTACGCACAGCTATGCACAGGTTTTTGTAATCAAGTTTGTCTTTAACATTCTGTATTATCCGCGTTCCTGTTGCCAGGCCACAGCACCCTGCACCCACACTTTAAAGACATGGTCTTCAGGGCTGGGGATTTAGCTCAGCGGCAAAGTGCCTGCCTGGCAAGCGCAAGGTCGTGAGTTTGGTTCCTGGTACGGGAGAAAAACCAAAAAAAAAAAAAAAAAAAAAAAGACATGGTCTTCATGTGGCTCATGGTTTCAAGAGATTTCTGTCCACGGTCAGGTGGCGTCTAGGCAGAAACAGCACAGCAGAAGGGTGTGGTGCAGCAGAATGGCTCAGTTTATGGCCACCCAGAAGCAGAGCAAGGAGCTGCACCAGACAGGAAAGGGCCAGGGCCCCCGATTGATCTCAGGGCCACCCCTTCATGACGCACCCACCCGGACACACCCAGAAGAGTGCTCCACCAATCGCCCCCATCCCAAAGCCAATCAAGCTGACGTTCTCCCCCTAACTGCCCACCGTCCTTAAGACTCCAGTAATTCAGCCCGGATGCTCTAGAAAGATCACACAGGCAGCTCCACCAGTGAGCGGATGCCAGCTCCTGGCTCGGATCTCCAAACCAACCAACTTTGCATCCAAGCAGCTTACCCAAATTCTCCCTTTTAGCCTTTAAAAATTTTCCCGCAGGATGGGGATGTAACTAAGTGGTCTAGAGGGTGCTAGGCGCTGGATTCAACCCTCAGCACTCCAAAGTATTTTTTAAAAAACATATATTAAAATTCCTCCTTGCGGGGCTGGGGATTTAGCTCAGCGGCAAAAGCGCCTGCCTGGCAAGCGCAAGGTCGTGAGTTCGGTTCCCGGTACCGGAGAAAAACCAAAAAA
>NW_004955589.1:515846-561347 GCF_000276665.1 Chinchilla lanigera
TGACCCGTTGTATGGCATGTATTCCCAGGGGTTTTTCCATGTTTGAATGATTCACACACATCTGTGGGTGGGCATCTGCAGCTGGTGCATGGTAGGCCAATTGTGTCAATGTTTCTCTGTGTCATGGTAGTTCTCAATGAAGCAGCGGTGGCCGGCCTGAGGGCTGGCATGCAACAGCACTCACTGCCGTGTGGCTTCCCGTGCACCAGAGCCCCTCCTCCCAGGTGCCTGTTAGGCTGGGGGCCGGCCCAAAGGCCAGCACTCCCGCCCTGTGGCCTCCCGGGCACTGGGGGCCCTCCTGCAGGGGGCCTACAAGGCAGGAAGCTAGCCAGCTGGAAGACCGGCGCTCCCCGCCCGTGGCTCCCTGTGTGCTGGAAGCCCTCCTTCCGGGGAATATGAGGCCGGGAGTGAGCCGCTGGTCCGAAGACCGGCGCTCCTCGCCCGAGGCTCCCCGTGCGCCCAGGACCCTCCCTCTGGAAGCCTACGAGGCAGGAAGCTAGCTAGCCAGAAGACCGGCGCTCCCCGCCCGTGGCTCCCTGTGCGCTGGAAGCCCTCCTTTCGGGGGCCTACGAGGCTGGGAGTCAGGTTGACAATTTCTGCGATACAATAGAGGTAAATAATCTCGAGTACCTAATAGAGTCAAATGCAGTAAAACAATTAGGTTTCAGTATCTGTTACCTTTTTATAATCAATTGATTTTATTTTTAATATTTAAAACTTTACATGATTCGTTTGGTTTGAAGACAGACTTTAACCTTGTAGATAGGTTACCCCTAACTTCTGAGCTCAGGTGATCCTCCTGCCTTAGCCTTCCAAGTAGGCAGGGCTACAGGTGCACACCACCACCTGTGGCTACACAACTTACACATTAATATTAATACTGCCAATGTGTATGAAATGGCTAGCCACGTTCTTGAAATTTTCATATCGGCCCCCTATAAGGCTGTACAAACTAACTCCATTGCACCAGTGGCCTAGAGCACTCACTTTTACAGAGATCTTTGCAGTTACGCAGTAATTACTTAATACACTCTTTTTAGTACTCACAGGAAACAAGTAGAAACAGAGGCCAGGAGCAACTGAAGAGTCTGTACAGGGTAGTAAGTGGCAGCAGGGGTAGTCTGAGCCCCTGTCTGTCAGCAAAGCTAGGGATGAACATTTAGAAGCATCAATCAACCCGTGCATCTTGCTTAGGATTTGTTGGTGAAGGTCTGACTCGGAAGCCGAGAGCCTCCAGATCCTCACTCTAACGAGTGAGCGAGCGCGAGGGCGGAGGAGAACCGCGTTTCAATCCCTTATCGGCTCTGCACCCAGTAGCGCCCTAGAAATCAACTGTCAACCCGATCCCAGGGACTGCCGGAGGATGCGAGTCTTCCACGTGATGGAGAGTTAGCCGTTTGGGGACAAGGAGGAACGACAGAGGAGAACAGTAACCGCTAACCCTCCTGGGGCAGCGCGGGCGCGAAGCCTCAGGCGCTATTCCCAGGCGGAAGTTTGGTGCGGCCCCAACGCCAAAGCCGCTCGGCGCGCGGGTCGGCCGGAAAGTGCACCGGAACTCAAAGGCGGAAGCTAGAAGTCGGTCGGAAGCTGGAGGCCCGCCCGCCCGGCTCCCCCCGCCCCTCGCGCCCGGCTCCGCCCCTCGCCCTTCGCGGGAGTTCATTCTGGCGTTCTTTGGGGCACCCGGCTTGCGAAGGGCTGCGCCGGCCTGCCCGGCTGTCTCCGCAGAAGCCACGCTCATCCGCCGTCCGGAGCCATGCTGAGGAGCTGCGCCGCGCGCCTGCGCACGCTCGGGGCCTCTCGGGGAGGTGCGCGCGGCCCGGGAGCTGCGAGGGTGAGTGCGGCGCCGCGGATGGGGCAGGGGCCGACAAGCCGGGGTCGCGGACGCGGGTTTATTCGTTACCGCGGCCGGCTGACTCGGAGTGAAATCAATCCCAGCTCCAAGGCAGCGAGTCAAACCCTCAGACACTGGACGGATGAGAAGGCTATTCCGGTTTTTTTTGTTGTTGTACTGGGATTTGAACCCAGGATCTTCGTACTAAACTATATTCCCAGCCTTTTAGTATGAAACGGTCTCGCTATACTGCCCAGGTTGGGCTGGAACTTGTGATCCTCCTGCCTCAGCCTCCCAAAGTGCTGGGATTACAGGCGTGTGATTCAATTTTGAAGCAGTGCGGGATGCTTGGCTGGTTATTAGAGTAAGGACAGTTACTACTACTGATACTGATTAGGAAAAGTTAACCAAGGTCACCCTGAAAATACAGGCCAGCGACGGTCCCTGAATGTAGGCTGTCTGGCCCAACCATGACAGACCTCACCAGAGGAGCATTGCCCATGCCTTCCAGTGACTTAATCCTTATAGTCTCTGTCTGACTAATCTTATTTCTGAGAATGACCCAACTCGGTTTGGTTTTGTTTTTTTTTGTCTTTTTGAGACAGGGTTCAGGCCAGCAGTTCAGGCTGGCGTTGAGCTCACTTTGCAGTCCAGGCTGGTCTCAAACTCGCAGTGATCCTCCTGCCTCAGCCTCCCGAGTGCTGGGATTACAGATGGGGGCCACTACGCCCGGCCCTTGAGACAGGGTCTCGCTATGCAGTTCATGTTGGCCTTGAGCTCACTTTGTAGCCCAGGCTGGCCTCGAACTCACAACAATCCTCCTGCCTCAGCCTCCCGAGTGCTGGGATTATAGGCATGCACCACCACGCCCGGCTTTTTTTGTCTTTTTTTTTTTTAAATGACCCAACTTGAAACAGGTAGAAAGCTTCTGAATATCAGTTGTCCACCATACTCTCTGTAAACCATTTTCCTTACCTCTAAACACTGTTAGGAAATTAATGAGATAGCACAAGGAAGGTGTTTACCACAATGCCTGAAACATGGTATTAAATAAATATCACCTCTTCTGATACTCCTGTGTATCACTGGTATATTCAATGAACAGTGACTGAGCTTCAAGAATATTCTAGCTACTGGCCATCAGAGTATATAAGGGGTGATGAAAAAAATACAGTGAGTGCTTTAATTTTTTAAAAAGTACTACAATAAAAGACACATTACCTTTAAGCCCCCTAAAAATATTTCTCCTCACTTCAAAGAGACTTCCCATCATTCTTACCACTTGCTTTAGCATTTCTGAAAGTCTTCTTTCATAAATGTCTTTAGGAGGTGTGATAAAAAATATGGTGAATGCTGCTGCCTACAAAGGCAGCCTTGTAAAAACTTTGTGGTGTGTTCTGATCCACCTTATTCACCGGATCTTGCACAATCCAACTTCGGGGTTTCCCTCAAAGTCAGAATGACTAAAGGTCATGGAAATGTTTTGAGGTCAAGGAAATGTTTTGAGTCAGTTCAGGTTATGGAGATAGCCACAACTGTGCAGCTGAAGAAAGAGGACTTCAGAACTGCTGCAGAAAGTGGCAAGAACAAAGTAGTGTGTTCAAAGTGACAGAATTTCAAAGGAGTATTTTAATGAGATGTGTCTTTTATTTTTTTTTTTAATTTAAAATGTCTATTATGGCATCTCTATTAAGCTGTTGTAGCCTTCTGCTAATGAATTAGTAAAAACACACTACAGGTTGGTCATTAATCATGTACCATCTTGCCCACTGGAAAAGAAAATGTTTTGTGTAGATCTTGCAATAAAGGTGAATTAATTTCTTTAATTATATGTTGGTGCCTTATAATCTGTGTTGGACTAACTATTAGTACTTACAGTCTTCCTAAGTCATGCTTCTGTGTTCAGTAACTTAATCTTAAAAGGAAACAAAGTCATGACTTTTCTTTTTAAATGTATAATCAAAGATGAAGCATGACCTTTCCTCTACTTAGGACCAGACCGAAGGTAATGATTACCCCTAACATTTATTCCTCAGATGTAGTTGAGAGACTGCCTCCTGGGGTGCAGTGGGATTCACTGTGCAGCTGAGCTTCCTGAGAAAGTTGGTAGTTATGGCCACAGCTACGTCCAGGTCCAGGTACAGTGTAATAGCAGCAGAGCATAATGGCCCGGGAAGTCCAGCCCCTCCCCTGACCGCTGCACTGCTTCTGTTCTGTAATTATTTCACTTGGCATTGGCCAGCAGTGAGAGATTTCCCTGTAGAAACAGTATAAAAGTAAAAGCAAAGCCTGGCTCAGGGCTCTCGGGAGGACGAATCCCTGTGGAGATGCCGGCTTCGTTAAAGCCCCCTTTTCTGATTTGTTCTGTTGGGGATCCCATTTATTTTCCTGCTTCGTAGTCTCTATGTGAATTTGCAAATTCATGTATTTCAGGTGTCTCTTAGTTCCCACCTTCATGAACTGAAACTTTTCTTTTCCACAGTTGTTGTGTCCATCTAGGGAAACAAACTCAATATATCAATATAGTAGATCCACTCTTCCCTCCTTCCTGATTCCCCCTACACACACACATACACACACACACACACACACACACACACACGTACCCTTTCCTTCTAATTTTCCTTCTATCTTCATTCCCCCTACACACACAACACCCCGCCCGCCAAATCTTCTTTTTTTTATGGTAAGGAAACCAAACTCAGGACCTTGCACTTGCCAGGCAGTTGCTTGTGCCGCGGAGCTGTCTCCCTGGCCCCCAAATCTTCAAAGTCACAACTCTGCAATCAAGACTTCTCCACTTCCTCTTCCTCACAATCAGTAACTCCCTTCATCTCTTGGTTCCAGTGTCTTAAATATCTCCTAACACTTTACTTCTCAATACTCTGTACCTTGTTCAGAGTCCGTTCATGCCTCACCTGGATCTTATCAACGGTCTCTGACCTGATTTCCACGCTATTGCTCCTTTCCATTTCAGTTGTACCAGATGGAACTTTCTAAAACCTGTTTGTGGCCAGGCATGTTGGCACACACCTATAATCCCAGCACTTAGGAGGCTGAGGCAGGAGGATCACCATGAGTTCAAGGCCAGCCTGAACTACATAGTGAGGCCCTATCTCAAAAAAACAAAAACAGAAAACTGTATTACTCACATAATGGAAAAAAAAATGTTTGTTCAAATACCACCCTCACAGCTGGGCATTAGTGACATATGCCTATAATCCCAGCACTTGGGAGGCTAAGGCAGGAGGATTGCCATGAGTTTGAGGCCAAACTGGACTATGTAGTGAGTTCAAGGCCAGCCTGAACTGCAGAGTGAAACCCTCTTTCCAAAAAAAAAAAAAAGAAAAAACCAGAAAAAACAAATGCCACCCTCACAATTCTTTAGATGTCTTTTTTAAAGTTAGCTTCATCCTAATAACATTTTTGAAATCACAAGTGTGATGTACTATTTATGTCCTTTTATGTCATAAATATATATCAAGCGTAAATATTTCCTAATACTTTAAAATCTTTGTCCCTGTGTCATTTAAAACTGTCTTTATAACTGGTCTTTGGAACCACTGACCTGGAAGAGTTTTAGTGGTGTGATCCCTCTTCTACTTTGCCAGCCACGTCTTGCTGTTGTTTTTTCCTTTGCAGCTTACTTCCGTGAAGGCTGAAGTTCTGGCAGTTTCTCCATATGTCATGGTTGTTTCATCCTCTATTCCCTTGTTTAGAGCAGCCCAGCTTTAGCCTTAATGAATCCCTGCATCAGCTTCATGTGTTACCTGAAAGCACTCCTATATCTGTGTCTGTTTCTGTTGTGGAATTTTTCACATTTGAGGCTACAGACCTTTGACGCAGGACCTACATCTTCTCTGTCTTGCCTATCCCTGGTGTTAAACCAGACCTCAGAGGCCGGGGAGATAGCTCAGTGGTATAAGCGCCTGCCTGGCAAGCGCAAGGTCCTGAGTTTGATTCCCGGTACAAAAAAAAAACAAAAACCCAGACCTGAAAAAAGTTTTGCCTTAGCTGAATCCCACACTTTAAGAGATTTTAATTCAAATCATGGAGGACAGCCCAAGGAGTGATTCTAATTTCTGAAAGACTTTAATTAGCTGTGTTTCACTGGTCCAGGAAAAAACACTGGAACTGGTCAATCCTGCAGTTCCCTAGTTAAGAAGAGAAATGTAGTGGATTGATAACTGGTGGTCAACTTATACCTCCCAGCTGAACTGAGTAAGCATGGTGCTGGGTGTGGGAGGCCCACCTAGGGATTATTGCCAGCAGCTTAAGAGGCAGAACTGGAGAAGAAGCAGAAAAAGGCTGTTGAGAGCTGGTGGAAGCTGTAAGGTGCTGTTGGTTGTTTTGGAGGAGCTTGTCATGCTGGCTTTCCTGATGAATTTGGCTGTTTTCATGCTGTGAGGAGCTTGAGACCTCATTGGCACTGAGAATGGCTTTGGTTCACTTTGGGGGAGCTCTGGTTCTTACTTTGAGCATCGCTTCCTGGCTCCGAAGGGGAAGATGGTGCACTGCCAGTCTCCTGAGAAGCTTGCTGCATTGGCTTCCCTAATGGGGATTCGGCCATCTTGATCATCGGAGGAGCTCGGGACCTCACTGTTGCTGTGGTACCTTTCGGGGGAGCTCTGGTTCTTCTGAGCGTCACTTCCTGGCTCCAGTGCAGATGCCTCAGCCTGCTAGCACAGGTCCTTCATCCTGCTGGCACAGACTTCCTGGATTCCACCACTGACCTTTGGGCCTTCGCAGCGTAGATCCATGAAACAGGCCTACATGAGATATTGTTATGGGCTCTGGGCCTCCAATTGGATTCGTGGGAGGTATTGTAATGGGCTCTAGGTATTCAGCTGGACTCATGCAGGACATTATCATGGGATCCAGGCCCTTGGCTAGATTCCTTGGTCTTCGTGTGTGGGCAGATTTCCTGCACTCTTGTGTATTGTTCTTTGGGTAATCATTATAAATAATCTTATAAAATATGTGTCCTGTATTATATATTGTTCTCCCTTGCAAAGTAAGCCCCAAACCAGCACAAATGTGGATGAACCCAAATTGCTAATTCTAAAACCGTGCGCAGTGTGTGCCTCACCTGCCGTATATTAGCCAGTGCATATTTATGATGAGTTGTGTTTGTTGGATTATTTCTATAATTCATGAACTTTAAAAGCTACATGATTGGGACTGGATTTCTACTGGAAATAATCCAAAAGAGAGAAAATAGTATTTTCACAATTTCCCAGTAAATGTTTTCATTAGAGCAGCAAAAGATTGTAACTAACAGGGTCTCACTATGATATAGCCCAAGGTGGCCTTGAACTCAAGATCTTCCAAGTGTATCTGGTTTGAGACAGTAAAAATGATTAAGTACATTATAGGACATCAGTGTAAGGGACTTTTTTCTGCTGAGATATTTTGAGATTACAATTATATTAAGAAAAATTACATTTGAAACCTTGGAGATAAGGTACAGAAAGACAAACCATAAATGTTCTCATTCATCCATGAAACTAAAAAGTTTTATTTCACTGGACTAGAAATGGACAGAGGGAGGGTAGAGAGAAGCTGGATGACCGGTACCAAAATACAGTTATACATGAGAAGTACCAGTGTTTTCCAACACAGGAGGGGGAACTATAGTTTATAACAGTTTGTACTTTGTTTTGTTCTGTTGGTTTTTTTTCCGAGACAGGGTCTTGCTGTGTAGTTCAGACCAACCTTGAGCTAGTGGCGATCCTCCTAGCTCAGCCTCCCAAGTGCTAGGACTACAGGCGTGCGCCACCACGCCCGACAAGTTCATAACAGTTGATCACATTTTATAAAGCAAGAAGAGAGAAGTTTGAAGATTCCTGATACCAAGTAATGGTAAATGTTTAAGGCAATAGAAATGCTAATTGCTTGATTTGATCATTACACACTGTATACATGTATCAAATTATCTCTTTTTATCCCCCAAATATGTTCACTTTTCAGAACAGTAGCTTTCTTGGTACCAGGAATCAAACTCAGAACCTTGTGCTTGCCAGGCAAGCACTTGTACCACTGAACTATATCTCCAACCCAAATATGTTCAATGTTCAATGAAAAAATAAAGCCAGATGACCACATCTGAGGGAATAAGCAGTGTAGGAAAAAAAAAAGAAAATGGGGCTGGAGGTATAGCTCAGTGGCATAAGCGTCTCCCTGTCAAGCACAAGGTCATGAATTTGATCCCCGGTACCGCAAAAAAAAAAAAAAACCCAGATTATTGAATAAACTTTACCATTATCCCACTATAGAACTCTAAAATATGTACACAATCAATGGTAGAGCACTTGCCTAGCATGAGAAAGGCCCTAAGTTTATCCACAGCACCATTTAAAAAAAAAAAAAAAATCTTGCTCCCAAGGGTATGCCAGAAAAACACCAGAGTCTACTTTATGAGGGTGCAATAAAGTGAGAGAAATATAGGGGGAAAAACTTACAAGAAAAATATCAAAATCCTACTGTTCATTGCATTACAAGTAAGAAAGAAATAGCAGAGTTTTTCTGCTTTTCTTTCTGAGATTTTTGGAACTGGGTTCTGAAGAGATAACCCAACTAGAAAATTCACAACTCCTAGGCTAAAGGCAGAATGGCCATATCCCACTCGTGTTTCCCCTCCTGTCTGGTATCACAGTGAGGACTCCCCTTTTTTTGAATGTTTTTATTTATCTTTTTAAGACAGGTTCTCGCTCTGCAGTTCAGGCTGGCCTTGCTGGCATCAGATTCCCAAGGATACTCCTGCCTCAGCCTCTGGAGTGCTGGGATTACAGGTGTGCACCACCTTACCCAGCTGGACTCCCTTTTTTTTTTAATTCTGCATAGTCCCTGAGGCAGGTTTCCACTGTTCTTCAGAAATCTCAGCCAACCCATGCATGAGTCAGCAGGAGGCTGGTTCTTTCATCACCATAAGCGCAGCTTTCCTCTTCTGGCGCAAAGTAAATCCAAGTGCCAGAGCTACATCACATCTGAATGAAGTAATAATGGTGCTGAAAGGCAATGCTGTAGAGTTGATGGTTTCTGTGACTTTGTCCCAAGATTTCTGCAGTGGTCAGAAGAACCAATCTTCCTGTCAGGTCTCTGGGCGTTCGCTTTATTCTGCTCCTTGGTAGGCCATACTTTGTCTTCTAAGCTCTCCAGGACCCCTGCTATATTCCAGTTGTCACCTGGGTGCTGGAGCAGTAGCAGTGCTCAGTGCTGCAGAGAAAGTATGGAAACAAGCCTTGGTTACTGCAACACCAAGCACTCCTGCCCCTTTGTTTTCTTGTATTCTTTTTCTGGTAATTCACTCTGTCCTTCCTCCTACGCACAGCTCAAAACCTGGGGTTTGTTCCGGTGTTTCTCCTTTTCCTCAGCCAGATGTCTCCAGACTCTGCCATATGCTGTTGTAGTCTCACTGAGTTGCTGAACAGCCTCCAGACAGAGCCCGGACTCCAGTCTTGGACACTCCTGCTGTCTTTCATATTATGGCCAAGTCCAATCGTGTCACTCCCTTGTTTAAAATCTCAGGGGCCAGATGTGATGATGCATCCCTTGTAATCTCACCTACTTGGGAGGCTGAAGCAGTAGGATCACAGGTTTGAGGTTAGCCTGGGCAACTTAGTATAATCCTGTCTCAAAAATGAAAAAGGCTGGGTGAGGACCTGGCTTCCATCCTTAGTACTGCAAAGTAAACACAAGAACACCTCAGAGAACACTTCAGGTAAAGTTCAAAGCAGTTATTTCTTGAGGCTAACTGTTCTTGAGGCTTTGCCTAGATCTCTGCAGCCATCTGGTTCTCCGCTTGCACTGTGGCAGTTTTCTTTGAGGTCTTAATTTCATCATCTGCAAAATGGGGATAATAATCAGTATTTATTTCATACAGTTGTGATAAGGCCTTTTAAAACTGTACTGTGCCTCCCTACTTTTGCATACAGTGTTCCCTTGTATTTCCAGCTGTAATGTTTTGTTTTGTTTCATTTTTGTTTTGAGACAGAGTCTTACTATGCAGTTCAGGCTGGTCTTGAACTCACTGTGTAGCTCAGGTTGGCCTTAAGTCATGGTGATCCTCCTGTCTCAGCCTCCGAGTGCTGGGATTACAGAGGTGCACCACCACACCCAGCTTTGGCATTTTTCTACTTGACTAATCAATATTCAAGTGTTAAGAACACAACCGAAGTGAGTACCATTCCCTTGTGCTCCAGCTTCCTGTGCACAGCCCCCTGGTGCACATTTTACATGGGGGATAAAGTCTGTCCCTCATCTCTTTATCTCTCGCTCATCTGGACTTGATTGGCTTTGGCAAAAGCGAGTTGGATGATGTTGGGCACATCATTCACCCTCTCTAAATCTCCCACTTCTCTCAAGGTTGGACCCAGTAGTCCCTTCAATGTCAAAATGACCATTTTCTAAGAAGAAAAGCTGCAAGATAGTCTTAGAAAATAAGAGAATGTATTTTTTTTTTCCAGTACTGGGAATCGAACTCACAGCGTTGCGCTTGCCAGGCAGGTGCTTGTGCCATTGAGCTAAATCCCCAGCCCCGAGAATGTATTCTTAAATAGGTTGTGCCTCCTATTACTCTTCTTTTTCTTCTCTTTTAGAGATCATTTGCTTCTGAGGAAGTTGTTGACAAGGACTGTGCTCTCCCCAACCCCAGCTGGAGCAAGGACTTACGACTTCTCTTTGACCAGTTCATGAAGAAGTGTGAGGAGGGCTCATGGAAGCGTTTGCCTTCCTACAAACGGAGCTCTACTCAGAATTTTAAAGACTTCAGAACCCATTATGTTGGTAGGAACAGCTGCTTTCCCATCAATAATATTTGATCATCAAATACAAAACTAAGAACAGATTGAAGTACTAGTCATTACTTGAGAAGGAGTATAGTGCAAGGATTTCTGCAGCCTCTAGTTTTATAGGCCAGAAATCTCAATAGATTTTGCAGATTGTGGGAGAATGTAAAGCCTTTTGTCAAGAATAAGTTCTCCCACTCCAGCCCCCGGCATTCTCATCCCCATGAAGAAGGGTTCAAGGGCCCCACCCGCATCCCCTCTCTGTCTGGAGGCTGTTATCACCAATCTCAGTTTGCCTTTGTCCTGATACCTGGTTCCATCACCTGAAGAAGCTCAGAACACTCAAGTCACCCCACAGGCAACCTATCCTACCCCTGATGCATACACAGTCGGTGCACTGCCATGTCTCCGTGTTTAGTATTCCTTCTGTATTTGCCTTTGATAATTTCATTCAGTCTCATGGCCTCAGAGGCTATCCAAAAGGCACTAGTATCTTAATGGTAAAGAATAGGTATTTCTAAGTTGTTATTCTGGCTGCACGATTTAAAGCCATGTGACCTTTGATAAGGAACTTTACCTTTTGGTACCTCAGTCACCCTGCTGAGGGAAGGAACGAAACAGACATAAAACTACTTTCACTAAGAAAAAGTAAGAGAGTTCTTAAGTTTCTTTTTAAACTTTTCAGTACAGAGGTAAGAATTGTTTATGTGTAAGTGAAGGGAAAATTAATTTGTTTAATTATTAAGTGATTAAATTTATTAAATAAACATTAATGTTTTTAGAGCTGGAGCTTTTAGCTTAGTGGTAGAATATTTGCCTAGCACTCATAAAGCCCTGGATTTCATCTCCAGAGCTACCAAAAAAAATTTACTAATTTGTTAAATTAAAATTTTATAAGTAATTTAAAATGTAATTGATTTGTAATATTTATTCCATTCTACTGCCACATTACACAGTGAATTAAAAGTCCTTACCTTAGTGCAATCTGGCTTCTGCTTGATCAGCTCTACTGCAATGTCTTCATGGAAGGTACTGTTGATTTAAGTGCTGAATTCTGTCGGTAATGTTCATTTTGTAGTGTTACATTGACCCCCTCATTTCTCCTACCTCCTCAAAGCCCTCCTTACTCCCAGCTGTCCAGGTCGCTCAGAATGCAGTCTCAGCTAGGCATGGTGGTTCACACCTGTAATTCTAGCACTCTGAGAGGCTGAGGCAGGAGTATTGCCAGTTCCAGCCCAGCCTCGTCAACTTAGTGATTTACTGAGACCCTTTTCCAAAACAAAACACCCAAAAGCCTGGGAATGTAGCTCAGTGTGAAGGCCCTGAGTTCAATCCCTAGTCCCTCCTGACGCACACACAGAGACAGACAATGCAAATCTGATGTTATTCCTCTGCCGCCTTCAGCGTCATCTGCTGCTGCATGAATCAGAAACACCTGGGAGTCTTGGTAAAGGGCAGATTCTGCTTCGTTGGGCCAGGAGTAGAGCCTGAGATTCTGTATTTCAGATAGACATGTTCCACTCTTATTTTTCTCATTTTGATGAGATAATCTCAAGGTTTGGTAATCTAGACCAGAAATTTTTAACTCTTACGCAAAAAATTAGAAGCATTTTGTGCTTACCTTACCCTGAAGATGCTTGTCTCATCCTGACCTCGGTGTTAGATGAGATCTTTGGTTTATTTCATTGAATCTCAGAATTCTTTTTTTTTCTTTTTTTTTTTTTTTTTGGTTTTTCTCCGGTACCAGGAACCAAACTCACGACCTTGCGCTTGCCAGGCAAGCGCTTTTGCCGCTGAGCTAAATCCCCAGCCCCCTGGTTTATTTCATTGAATGGATAAACTGTGGAGCAAAAGAGGTAGTTCTGGGCAAGAGCAAGACCAAGAATTTTCTCTAGGACAATGGTGGTGAACCTATGGCATGCATGCTACTTGTTTTTCTTTTAGTTCTTTTTTGTTTTGTTTTGTTTTCTTTCCTGTACTGGGAATCAAACTCATGACCTTGCGCTTGCTAGGCAGGTGCTGTGCTGCTGAGCTAAATCCCCAGCCCTCTACTTGTTTTTCTTTTAAGACAAAAGATACTAATGTATGAATTGTTTTTTCTAAACTAAAACCTCAGTATTCAGGTTAGTTGCAGTGCTGGCACCAGCAATAAATAGGCGGGTCTTGGGTTGCAGTTTGGGCGCTCATCTAAAAAGTTTTGCCCTCACTGTCCTAGGCCAGGATTCTTTCTCCTTTGTCTTGAGTCCGAGGCAAGGGTTCTTACTGCCACGTTATAGTACTGACCCCTAATGTTAGGTTTCTTTGCCTGGCCCTCTGAGTCATGACTTCGCTCAGCAACTGCTTGCATACATATCAGGGGCTCGGCCAGGCTCCCGATCTCCTATGACAAGTGTATGGTGAAGGCTTAAATAAAAGAAACAGTACAGTATAGTTTGTGGGGGATCCAGGAAGGTCAGAATTCTCTTGGAGCTAAGACAAAGACTTCTCTGAACTGTCCATATCTATTGGGTCCTTAATAGTTCAGTGGGGTGCAGGAAGAGGAGGGCACACCTGAGGCAAAAGCCCAAGAAAATGAGCAAGGCCTTGAGAAGTTAGAACAAAGTCATTCTAGGCAGTATATCTTACTAATTAAAAGAACTGTCTTATCTCTAAGGTTAGCAGTTACTGCCCTGGAATAGGAGTAAGAGCTAAATGTCCTCAGCTGTGGTCTTATCTTTCCTTCAGAGGCTGTGAATATGAGCTTCTCCAACACAGCCAGAATATACTGAACGTATTCTATTTCTTTTTAAAGTGTGATTATGGCCAGGCGTGGTGGCACATCCCTGTAATCCCAGCACTTGAGAGGCTGAGGCAAGAGGATTGCTGTAAGCTCAAGGCCAGTCTGGCTAATAGTGAGTTCAGAACCAGCCTGAACTACATAGCAAGACCCTATCTGAATAAAACAAAACAAAACAAAAGTCTGATTGCAAACACTGATTTAATTTCGTGACCCTGGTGGTTCTACCATCATTTTGGGGACTTAGCATGTTAGTCACACTGAATATTGAACTTGACCCTGTTTCTGATTCTGTATAACTAACAGGTTAAACTTGGGTCTGCTAGAGTTACTGTTAGTTTATTCATTTTCTTTAAAACTCTTTTAAACCATGCTTATTACTTCAAGAACAGTTTCTGTTTGTACCTTGTCATTTTATTCAGTTCACAATAGCATTTACAGACTTTTTTTCTGCTTGCCATGTGTGGTTAGTACTTTTTCATTTCATATATATGTAGTCTGTCCCCAGTTAGACCAGTAATTCCATAAGGGCAAAGATTCTGTGTTCTGTTTCTTCTATTTTTTTTTTTTTTTGTCTTTGGAGACAGGGTCTCACTGTCTAGTTCACTATGTAGCCCAAGTTGGCCTTGAGCTCACAGTGATCCTCCTGCCTCAGCCTCCCGAGTGCTACGATTTGTATTCTGTTTCTCTCCACCTTCCAGTTTCTTTCAGTCTTGCACCCGGATGATCCATGAACCAGTTATCTGTTGACATGTAAATTTAGCAGGAAACAGGGACTTCTGTTGTGGCATTTCTCTCCTGTTTCTCACCCAGCTATGCCCATCTACTTATTTCTCTACAGACCCAAAGCTTCTGAAAGAAGAACAAATGTCAGAGGCCCAGCTTTTCACCAGAAGCTTTGAGGACGGCCTAGGCTTTGAGTATGTGATGTTCTGTAACGATGCCGAGAAAAGAGTTGTTTGCTTTTTCCAAGGAGGCCCTCGCTTGCAGGGAGTACCTGGGTAAGGATGAGCTCCCCACAGTGTGGACAGGAAAGATTTGTCTTCTAGCTCACCCGTGTGTCCAGGGATGCAAAGAAGACATTAAAGTGGTAACGCAGATGTATATTTGTTGACACCAAAGATGTTTATGGTATATTGCTAAAACATGTACTATCTTTGTTAATATTAATTAACATTTTAGTGTGATATTATCGTAGGACACAGGTAATCAAGTAAAGCTGGAGGGACTGTCATTAACATGTGAACAGTCGCTTAGCCCTGACTGGATGTAGTGGTGTGGGCCTTAGTTCTTTCTTCTACTTATCTGCATATCCTAAATTTTAAAATGATGAATGTAGATAGTTTATTTAGTAAAAATACAAATTTTCTATATTATATTTTAGCTTTTTGTATGCTTTGGTCTGATTAGGTTATGATTGTGTTATAAGTGCATAAGACCACACTACTGTGATAGGAACATGTCTGACATTCAGTGTACTGGCCATGCACTAAGTGGACCTCTCCTAAGTAAATGTGTGAAAATGACTGGGTCATTTTCCCGGTCTCTTGAGAGGCTCTCTGTTTCCTGAACTTTCTGAAAACATTTCTCTTTCTCTATTTCGCTAGATTCACACACGGTGGTGCCATCGCATCCATCATCGATGCTACCGTTGGTACCTGTGCATTTAGAGCCGGAGGAGTTGTCATGACTGCCAACCTCAACATCAATTATAAAAGGTAAATTTGTAATAATTCTTTACTTCGCCCTAGGTGTCACAAGTCAGTTTCCCCAGCAGCAGATCCTGAGAAAAAGCTTTGTGTGCCTGTGCTTGTTAAGGCAGTGTTCCCAGAGAAAAGTAACAAGGGAGAGAGAAGCAGGGCAGTCAGTGCAGGTAAGGCAGCCACCCAAGGCTGAGTTCTTGCCAAGCTCTCAAAATCCCGCAAAGAGCAGCTGCATCCTGATGATACAAATGAATTCCACAATGAAATGCATTCCTCAGAACTCCCCATCTCAGAGGAGGGACCGGGAGTCTTCATACAGCCACATGTGACAGAGGACAAGGACTGTCCTGGGGACTGTGAGCTCTTAGACGTGCCTAAGGGTCTCTGTGTATGAGCAGTGCAGGCTCTAGGAAGCTTTTACTGAAGGTGAGGTACTGGGGATTGAACTAGGCCCTTCGTACTGAACTACATCACCAGCCCTTTTTTATTTTTTGAGAAAGGTTCTCACTAAGTCAGTGTGTTGCTGAGGTTGTACTCAAACTTGCAGTCCTCCTGCCTCAGCCTCTCTGAGTGCTGAGATTGCAAGTGTGTGCCACCACACCTGGCTAGGGCACATAATTCTTGATGTGCATTCTTTTTTTTTTTTGGTACTGGGAATCGAACTCAGGACCTTGCACTTGCCAGGTAGGCGCTTATGCCACTGAGCTATATCCCTGGCCAGGGCACATAACTCTTGTAAAGTAAAAAAAAAAAGAGGATCTCGGTGAAGCATCAACATGTACTATATAGCAAAATATAGAAGTTTTACATAGCTTCACAGGGCCGGGGATACAGCTGAGTGGCACAAATGCCTGCCTGGCAAACGCAAGGTCCTGAGTTCAATCCCTGGTACCAAAAAAAAACCCAAACAAACAAATACACAGCTTCACATAGAATTGGGTATCCATTAGAAACAAAGCTCAACATGATCTTCAGTCACACAGCTGTACCTTTACTATAAAGAGCAATAATACAGAACAGGAAGTTCAACACATAAGGTTCCAAATGAGGTTATGTGGCTTATGACCTCAGAGAATTTTTCTATGCCCCAGAGTTACATGGCTTATATGGCAGGGTTTTTTTGTTGTTGTTGTTTTTGTTTTTTGGTGTTTGGTTTGTTTTTTTTTTTGAGGCAAGGTCTTACTATGTAGTACAGGCTGGCCTTGAACTTGCTTATGTAGCTCAGGCTGGCCTCAAACTCCCAATGATCCTACCAGTGCTGGGATTACAGGTGTGCACCATCACACCTGGCCTAAGAAAAGATTTTTACAGTAAAAAGAAAGTACCATATAATGATAATATATTTTTAAGTACTTTTCCATGTTTCATCTTTTTTTTTTTTTAATGAGACAGGGTTTCACTATGTAGTTCAGGCTGGCTTGAACTCACTATGTAGTCCAGGCTGGCCTCAAGCTCATAGCAGTCCTCCTGCCTCAGCCTCCTGAGTACTAGGATTACAGATGTGCACCACCACACGTGGCCCATGTTCCATGTTTTTAAAAATATTTTTCCACATTCAAATAAAGTACAATATACTCCCTCAAAAAAATTTTAGACAAGACATGGTGGCACGCACCTGTAAATCCAGCTGTATGAGAGGCTGCAATCAGAGTATCAAAAATTTTAGGCCAACCTGGGCAACTTCGTGAGATCCTATCCCCCGAAAGTAAAAAGGACTTCAAATGTAACTCAGTGCCCCTGGGATTCAGTCTCTAGTATCAGATAAGTAAGTAAATAAATGTTCATTTGAAAGCGAGCTAAATTAAGTTATTTGGGTTGCAGTCTAGTTCAAGGGTGTTGGAGTCCTGACTAGGTGCTCCCTGAGACTCTGTTCCTAGCCTTCCCCTCCAAGAAGCAGCCCACGTGAATCAGTCGCATTCGTGTGTAATTTACATGGCACCGTGGGGGTGGGGAGCAGTAGTACAGCCAGGACAGAACTCCTCAGTCTGGTTCTCCAAGTCTGGTTCTCTCACCGTGTTGCACAGCCTTCATTCTCTCTGGCAAGTGATGATTAAGAGCAGAATAAAGTATGAAATGATATAAACAGTCCAGAAGTTAATATTTATCAGGCCCTGTCCTTTTCTGTAAGGTTGTTTAGATTCATAGTATGATAAAACTTAATATGATCTCTTGATATAGTCCTTCAGGATACTAGAGGGAACAATGTCTAATTAAATTTTGTAAAAATATTTTAGAGCCAGGTATGGTGGTGCTGGCCTATACCAGCACTCTGGGAGGCTGAGGCAGGAGGATGGCCAAGTTTGACCC
The DNA here is from genome assembly GCF_000276665.1 of Chinchilla lanigera. Classification (NCBI taxonomy): domain Eukaryota; kingdom Metazoa; phylum Chordata; class Mammalia; order Rodentia; family Chinchillidae; genus Chinchilla; species Chinchilla lanigera. The sequence continues at coordinate 533,250 of NW_004955589.1, forward strand.
AAGCCTGAGAAACTTAGTGAGATTCTATCTCAAAAAAAGGCTAGGGATGTAGGTTAGTGTGAAGACCCTCAGTTCAGTCCCCAGTAGTGAAAAAAAAAAAAGTGATTAAAATTTAATTTGTAGTGTTAATTGAGCATCATTTGATCTACCTTATTTATTCCTTAACCATGTAAAATAATTTCTAGCTCTCTAATCCAAATAAGTTTCAGCCCTCTGATCCAGATGTTGCACTTATTTCTGTGTCCCTAGCATATTAAATAGACAGAGCAGCTCCTAACTAGTGATGTACAGCCTGCTGCAAGGGTCGCTGTCTCACCAGGCCTATAACGCACTTACGGTGTATCAAGTGGGAAGCTCTGTCTTGGACTTCCACATATGATGTGGTGGACAAGAAACACTGAATGTATTTCTCCTTCAAAAACAGTAGATCTTTTACAAAATACAAAAGCCAATAGACTACTAAGAGTATCAGTAGAAACAATAAATGACAGATTTAGACCCTCAAAGGCTTAAGGTATCATGATATGTTTCTCAAATACACAGTAGAAAAGGACAAAGTGTGACATGTTTAAAGAAATAAAAGATGAAATCACAAAAATAAAAAGCAGTACGGATCTATAAAAATTATGCAGATTCGTCATGGAGTGTAATAAATATTTTATAAATTACAATGTAAAAGTTATTTTAAAACACAGACATGGCAATAAATAGGTTAAAACAACATTTATACACAGCTGAAAGTGAACAGAAATGTAGAACTGAAGAAATTACCTGACAAAGCTATGCTGGTGAAGCCCAAAACTTTTTCTCTGAATCTGTTTAGAAACTCAAAAGTTATGGGATGGCCTTCGTATTTTCCTATTGTAACTTCCCACCTGTGGGGAGTCCATACAGAAAGATTTCAGTGCTGCCTGCTGGGTGGGAAAGCAAGACATAAATGTAAATTCTCATGGACAGAAAACAGAAATTACTCTCTACATAAAGCAAATATAATACTATGGGATGGACCCCACCGATGGAGTCTAGGCTCTTGTGTATGCCGAGCAAAGAATTGCAAGTGTATATTCAGGGGTAAAAGAAAGGCAGTTACGTTAATTAAAGATCCCTGAAAGATCTACTCAGAGTAGGCACAAAAGAAAAGTGGTGCTAGGAGCACAGGAGAGTAAAAAGCACAGCACACAGATAAGTCAGGTTTTGAGATCTTAAAAGAAGTGCACACCAGCCCTGGTGCTTCGTAATGGGTCTCTTATTGGGACAGGAATGATTGACCGGGGTCTGAGACATCTCAGGGGCTTTCAGTGAGCATGTATGTCTCAGAATTCACTCTAAGCTACATGTGTGAGATGTAGTCCATGTTTATGAACCCTTAAGGAGGTTCGAGTGGGGCCAGGTGTAGTGCTGCACACCTGTGCTCCCAGCACTCGGGAGGCCGAGTTAGGAGGATCGCTGTGAATTTGAGGCCAGGCTGGATTACATAGTGAGTTCAAGGCCAGTCTGAACTACACAGTGAAACCCTGTCTCAAAAAACCAAACCAAACCAAACAAAAGGTCCAAGTGGGGCAGAGGTAACTGCAGATCAGGCCAGGAGATCTAATGCACATGTGCTGTGGCCTGGAACTTCAGCAATTCCCTGAAGTTTTTTTGTTATTTTACTTTCTACCTCTCTTAGAACCATGGAGGGAGAATTGGCCCTGAGGTGTCGCCCAAACTCCAGGGGGTAGAGAAGAGTGATTTCCAGGCCCCCTTCGTACTAACTGTACCAAACATGCTCAAGGTCCTGCGTTCAATCCCTGGTGCTGGAAAAAAAAAAGTAAAAAAATCAGCCTAGCATGGTGGCACATGCCTGTAATCCCAGGTACTTGGGAGACTGAAGTCCGAAGATCAGGGGGGCCCAGCTTGGGGAATTTAATGAGCCCCTGTCTTGAAATAAAAAAAAAAAAAGACTGGAGGTATAGCTTGGCACTTGTTAGATATCTGGTTTTTTGTTCGCCTGCTTTTTAGAGTTGAGATTGCTTATCATTTTTTTTTCAGACGCTCAGATCACTGACAGTCCTGTGGCAATTAGTTTCACATTCTGAAAGCTTGTTCTTCTAAAATGCACAACTAAATCCTGTCCTGTGTTTTTATTTTGTTTTTACTAAAATTTGAGTTAGATATCTCATAATTCTCCTGATTTTTATAATCTCATAACCTGATAAACTCTCAGATCCCTTTTCCCGGAATGGGGTTGGTCATACACACCTCTAACTCCAGTACTTGGGAGGCTGAGGCAGGAGGATCACTATGAGTTAGAGGCCAGCCTGGGCTACACAAGTGAGTTTAAAGCCAGCCTGCACTACATAGTGAGACCCTGCCTCAAAAAAAAAAATAAATAAAACTCCCTACAAGATAGTTCCACCTTCCATTGAGATGTAGTCAAGAGTTTATCCACCAAAAAAAAAAAAAAAAAAAAAGAGTTTATCCACCAGATCTGTGTGCCAGTGGTGGTGGAGATGGTGGTGGTGAATATACTATATTAGTCACCAACTCCATTGTTGGAGCATAGCAATTGCAGTACGTCCCGCGTGCATCAGCATGACCACTTCTGCAAGCCATTTGGCAGGTATAACAAGCTCAGATGCAAAATGGGAAGCAGAGAGCAGGGCATGGTGGCGCACACCTGTAATCCCAGTACTCAGGAGGCTGAGGCAGGAGGATTGCTGCAATTTTGAGGCCAACCTGGGCTACAAGAGTGAGTTGAAGGCCAGCCTGAACTGTATGGCAAGACCTTGTCTCAAAAAGACAAAAAAAAAAAAAAAAAAAAAATTTGGGGAGCAGAACTTGCGGTTAGACTGAGGTGGGTTTGAATCCCACGTGAGCTACCAAATTGACGTATGACATTGGCAAGTTACTTACCACCTCTGGGCCTCAGCTTCCTCATCTGCCAATCAGATAATTAGAGGGATATTGTGAGGATCACAACTAATGTACTTTGAGCTAGAAATTTAATATGTTAAATGGAGCTTTTAAATTATTTGCAGATCAAGGCTTGGAAGGAAAGGAGGAAGGGAGGAAGAGAAAAAAAGAAGAAATTACCCTCAATTTAGCACCAAATGAAAAGATGAAAAATATTTAAAAGAACTTAAACTGTGGAGGACAAATCTGTAATCTCTTTTAAGAGACATGAAGGGATTTATTAGACAAAAATTCAAAGTACGCACTCAAATAAGAATCCAGGCCTTTGGGAGAGAGGGATGCTGTAGTTTGGAGCTGGGAATACTTGCATTTTTGGTAGTGGAAATCCACAGGATTTGTCAGACCATGGTCTTGGTCTTGGTTTTATTGAGAGGATGGCCCACTGACAGAAATAGAATGGTCTGCTTCATGGGGGAAAGCCCATTTTACAGGTGAAAAGGTGATCTCTTCACAGGTGAAAGAGGACCATGTGCAGGTGAAAGGGAATTGCCCAAGCTTATTCTGAGAGAAAAGAAAGAAAAAGCTTTTGAACTGGCTCATGTACTAAAGTTTCGGTTTTCATTTCTAAAATCATGATTTTCCTTGTCTCCTTTCTACCTGTCTTTATTTCTTCTATCATACTTCATACCCCTTCCCCTAGACTTTGATCATTTAAGGGGTGCAGAAGGCCAACAGTCTACCTTCTTACAAAAGTCTGCCTGCTTCAGGCTGAGAAGAGACATTGTTTGCATCCACCCAGGGATCAAAAGTCTCACCCTGACTGATCTGAAAGAGACAAAGGAAGATGAGTTGTGTTGTTTGCTAAACCATCCTCCTTTAATAGTCTGGAGAAGAGTCTAAGAACATTAGCAGGTTACTGATGCTTAAGCTTTATTTTATAACCATGTTAATTAAACAAGCAGGATCCAGATAGTAAAAGTAGAATATTGAATAGTAGTTCCAAAAAAAGTGGTAGAAGTCAGTAGCATTTGGTATAAGTCCTTTATCTTTTAATATAGACTTCTATGTTGTGGTGTTTACCCAAATATAACAGTGGACTTTAACAACATATAGATTTCTCCCTGTTTTATTAGTAGGAAATTTAATGTTTTCACATTTAAATTATAACAATGGCAAATGAATACATTAAATAAAGATATATATGTTTTTATGACCACTGGGCCATTACAGATTTTTTTTTTTTTTTTGGTCTATTTTGAGACAGGGTCTCGCTATGCAGTTCAGGCTGACCTTGAGCTCACTTTGTAGCCCAGGCTGGTCTCAAACTCACAGTAATCCTCCTGCCTCAGCCTCCAGAGTGCTGGGATTACAGGCGTGTGCCACCACGCCCGGCTCACAGATTTTTTACTATAGGGCTTAAGAGCCATATCTAGCCAGGCATGGTGGCATATGCCTATAATCCAAGCACTCAGAACTCCGGAGGCTGAGGCAGGAGAATTGCTGCCAGTTGAAGGCCAGCCTGGGCTACATAGTGAGAGTTCCAGACCAGACAGAACTATATAGATTAAAAAAAGGAGAAAAAAAAAGAAAAAATGAACCATATCTGCCCTCTTTTGTAGAGCTGAAGACCCTTCATAGTGACTAACTCTAGATAATATAAAGTTAACTTACACCAAAAAGGTAGCAAAGCTCAGTAGTTCGAATATTTATATTTCCATTTGTATTTTATAGGCACACCTATACAAGGAGGTAAATCTTTACCTGAGGGGTACTTAAAAGTAGATCAGAGGGCCAGACATGGTGGCGCATGCCTGTAATCTCAGCACTCGGGAGGCTGAGGCAGGAGGATCATTGCAAGTTCAAGACCAGCCTGGGCTACAAAGTGAGCGCAAGTTCAGCCTGAACTGCATAGTGAGACCCTGTCTCAAAAGACAAAAAAAAAAAAGTAGATCAGAATAACATAATGGGAGTATATTAAGAGAGGCTGAGGGACACAGTTTTGGAATAGCTACTGTGACTAGCTACCAGAACTTTTCTATGAGTATAAGTTACAGGTATAGCTGGAGACTGTCAGCAGGGGTTGGCCTAGCTTTGTTTAATATTAACATTTTATTCTCTATTTTTTTATATTTTTCTGATGGGTCTTAAATACCAAGTCAAAATAAGACATATTAATCAGAATTATTCTCTCTCTCTCCATCTGTCTGTCTACACCTACACACACACACACACACACACTTACACACACCTGTCCACACTTGTCCAGTCAGTGAAGGCTCTTTATGAGTTACTTTTGGGGCGATGTGGGAGCCTCTTAGTTCCCCTAGTTTTTTCCTCTACCAGTTGTTTCATATACCAGGTTGGATCATGATCTTTGCTTGACCATGTGGCTTCCCTTAGAAACATGGGGGACGTTTCCTCTTCAGTGACCTTTTTGCAGAATGCACATTGCTTGATTCCTGTCCTCTGGGGTCCAGCAGTCACCCGGCTTGGGAGGTTGGATGACTCACTGAGTTGCAAGATCCTTTCAGAGAGGTCCCTCATGCAATGGGTCCTGGCTGACCTTGGAAGGCAAGGACCAGAATACTGGCTGTCCTCTTAGCCCAGTTATCCTACTTAGCTTTGTTCTCCAGGCCTCAGTTGTTGAACACCTAGGTCAGTTGCACCAGTCTTGAAGTGAAAATAGAAAGCTTTAATTGCTGTAATGCTACCTGGAGATCAGACACTTTGAAATATAAAATATGACTAGAAACAGCTGCCTCTTCTTATTAATCATGGTCAGAATTAGGATTAGGAGTTTATGTCCTATTTTATCTGTACTGTAGGTGGTGGCCTACCATTTTAACAGATTGTTTTAATGCTTTTTCATAAGTCATATTTCTGTAGAATGCTTTTAGATAACAGTTACAAAATTTTACAAGACAAATTTAAAATTAAGAACAAATATAGCCTTCTCCACTGTTGGTGGGAGTGTAGACTGATGCAACCACTATGGAAATCAGTGTGGAGATTCTTCAAAAAACTAGGATTGGAGGTCCTATTTGATCCAACTATTCCCCTTCTGGGTATTTTCCCAGAAGGATTAAAAACATCATACCACGGCAATATATGTGTGCCCAGGTTTATAGCAGCACAATTTGTAATAGCTAAATCTTGGAAACAACCCAAATGCCCATCACCCGAGGAATGGGTGAAAAAGATGTGTTCTTTCTGTACAGTGGAATACTACTCAGCCATAAAGAAGGATAAACTGAAGATTTTTATAGGTAAATAGATGCAACTCCAGACCAAACTTTTTTTTTTTTTTTTTTTTTGTTTTGGTTTTTTTCCGGTACCGGGAATCAAACTCGTGACCTTGCACTTGCCAGGCAGGTGCTGTGCTGCTGAGCTAAATCCCCAGCCCCCAGACCATACTTATAAGTGAAATAAACCAGACTCAGCTGGGCGTGGTGGTACATGCCTATAATCCCAGCGCTTGGGAGGCTGAGGCAGGAGGATTGTTGTGAGTTTGAGACCAGCCTGGGCTACAAAGTGAGCTCAAGGCCAGCCTGAACTGCATAGTGGGAACATGTCTCAAAAAGACAAAAAATAAAAAAAAAGAAAGAAACCAGACTCACATTTGTAAACATTGTATTGTCTCCCTAGTGTGAGAAGTGGTAAAAGAGTAAATAAGATCCAAAATGTACAATAGCTATTGTAAAATGGGAAGAAACTTTTCTAAAGGAAAGAGAAACTGGGATGGGGGAAAGGAGAAAAGAAGAAAGGGAAATGCAAAAAAAATTATATATGTATATCATATATATATATATATATGGTATAGTACTAATCTCTCTTAGTTCATTGAAAAGAAAGGTTTGTGCTAATATTGTTTGGACTGTTAAATGCCTGTATCTTGACTCTGAGTAACTAATTTAAAGATAACAGTACTTGCCAGGAGTGCTGGCACACACCTGTAATCCCAGCACTTGGGAGGCTGAAGCAGGAGAGTTCAAGGTCAGCCTGGGCTACAGAGTGAGTTGAAGGCCAGCCTGAACTGCATAGCGAGACCTTGTCTCAAAAAGACCAAAAAAAAAAAAAGAAAACAATATGCAGTGTATTAACCATTGTTATTCTATTATCTTGTTTTGAAATTTTATTTTTTCTCTTTAAAATAAAAAAGAGCTGGGCATAGTGCTCATTCCTGTAATTCCAGCACTCGGGAGGCTGAGGCAGGAGGATTGTTGGGAGTTTGAGGCCAGCCTGGGCTGCAAAGTGAGCTCAAGGCCAGCCTGAACTGCATAGAGAGATCCTATCTCAAAAAGACAAAAAATTAATTAATTAAAGAAGAACAAATACAGCACTTATTAACTCTGAAATAATACATTTAAATTTCCATTTTAGTACAAAATACTTTACAACAGGTTACCTATATTCATTTGTAAAATATTCCATGATAGAAACAAGTTTTTATCAAGTAGAAGGTGCTTGTCTGCAGATGCCGCTCACAAGCAAGCAGTGTCTAGAGTGCCTCTTCCTGGACCGCCCGTGTTGAGGCACAGCTAACTCACAGCGCAGTCACATGACCATCATGTAAACATACGCCTGAGAGTCACACACGGTTTTGTTTGAGGACAGTAGTATTACAATATTCTTTAATCAGAATCCTAAAATAGAATAGAATGCAAGAGGCTCAGTATTTGAAGATAAAATGGGTAAGCATATTCTACAACTAAAGAAAGTCATAAATCCATAGATACAGGAAGCATAACAAATGTCAAGCAGGATACATAGATATAAAGCTATGTGGAAAATATTACAGAAATTGCAGAATATTACAAATAAAGAGATCTTAAAAGCAGTTCATCAGAGACAAAAGAGAGGACACCTATAGTGGTCATCTTCTCAGAAGCAAGAGGGCACCATTACACAACTGTAGAAGCTAAAATATAATAATGTATCTGCAATTTACTGAAAGAAACATGTGATCGTAAAGTCAGGGCCTCAGCAAACCAAAGTTCAAAGGCAAAATAAAGATATTCTCATTTAAACACAACTAAAGAGAGTTTATAGAACAATAGCACACTACTCAGGGAACGTCTACAGGTTGTACTTCCGAAAGAGAAAGAAAATAATCCCAATAGGCAGGAGGATGAAAGAAGAAACAGCAAATAAACTGGTAAGCGTAGAGATAACGTAAACAGGGTCTATGTGTAAGTAAGGATAATGTCTTAATCCTAAGGGTTAACAAAAAACAGCTTTCAGCGTTTTGCTAGTGTAAGTCACTAGATGTTTTTTGTTTACGTACAGTGCTCTGTTATCCAGGTCAGGGAGGGACTTACACCATGACATGATTCGGAGACCTGGGCTGTTCATGAGTATGGCTTTTCTATGCTACTGGGGCCTCAGAATCTTCCTTATTCAGCTATTCAGGCTTTCTGATCCTTTACTATAATTTTGATAACATTTAAAAAAAAATTTCCATGACCTCTAAGTTTTGAAATATATTGATGTAAAGTTACAATAATCTCAATTTTTTTAATTGCAGAAGGGGTATAATTAAAGTGATAACTTCCTTCCTACCTAGAATAGTTCCCTTGTCCCACATGGTAGTCCTGTAGAAGCAGAAAACATTTCCATGCCCTACCTTATGTCTCCACCAACTGAAATCTCACCTTTGAAGAGATACCTTTCTCACTGTGGTCCTGTATATCTCCAGGAGTCCCAAAAGTGACTGTGGCCACTAGTCACATGTAGCTATTTTAATAGAAATTAGTCAAAATTATATAAAGATTGAATTTCTCACTCCTACTGGCCATATTTTAATGCTCAGTAGCTACTTGGGATGCCATGTTAGACAGCTCGGACATGGAGCATTCCTATCCTCACAGAAAGTTCTGTTAGACAGCACTGGCTTAGAGCAGTCAGCTGTTACCGGCAACTTGTTATTAGGTGTCTTTCTAGTGACTTGCTCTAAAGGAATTGGTGAGAAGTTTTAGAATGGAAGAAGCAGATGGAGGACCATCCCAAGGCCCTGTTTTCCCTTCTTGATAGAATTTCAGCTTCCTTCAGACTTTGCTCTCATCTCCAGCAGGACAGTCCCTGCCATCACAGAGCTGGAATTCCCATAGCTCTTTGAACCCAGCCCAGCAGGGCAACCTGGAATGTCCAGCCTTCTGTCCTGCAGCCTCGAGAGAGCAGCGGTGCTAGGGTGGGGGCGGGCGAGACAGGAGACTTGGTGAGCCAGTGAGGAGGTCTGATCTGAGGGAACCATTGCTCACTGAGACCAAGTATCATGGATTTTCATCCTCATCATGCACTTGGTCGTCTTTCCATATTATAAAACATTACGAAGACTAATTTTTTTCTTTTTTCTCCACTTCCACAGACCTATTCCCCTTTGTTCTGTTGTTGTGATAGATGGCCAACTTGATAGAGTTGAAGGAAGGAAATTTTTTGTTTCCTGTAGTGTTCGAAGTGTCAGTGAGGAGACCTTGTACTCAGAGGCAACAAGTAAGGAGCTGCCACTCTCTTTTTGGGGGTTGGGTTGGGTTCTAGTTTTGTTTTGTTTGCTTTGGTTTTATAATCCACACATACCCAGAAATTCTTAATTACCTGTTATCCACAGAGCAGGTCAAAAGTTTCTTGTACTGTGCCGTGCTATAAAGGGCTTTCGCCAATATCTGTCAAAATTACAAAATTGTGCCAGGCATGGTGGTGCGCATGTGTAATCTCAGCACTCAGGAGGCTGAATCAAGGACCACCTCGGGTTCAAGGCCAGCCTGGACTATGTAGCAAGGCCTTGTTTAAAAAAAAAGTTACAGTGTTACGAAGGCTTTGGCCCACTTCCAGGGCTTTATCTCGCAGGTATGTGCACTAATATATAATGTATTTGCCTTACAGTTCTCGCATGAGAACTCATTGAGCGCAGTGAGCTCAGTGCTAAAGGCCTGGGGAAGGTGGCTGTAGTGGCCCAGTGCATTGTCATCCTCCGAGTGGCAGGGCGGTGGGGGTCTGCCACACACAGTGTCAGAGCCCGAGGAAGATAGAGAAGGTGTCCCCTGGAGAGTGGCGTGGGTGCCGGCGCCCAGGCAGACTGAGGGTGGCCTCTAGTGGCTGGCAGCAGTGATGGGACGAGGCTGTGACTGTCAGAGAAGAGTTACAGGTATGGAAACAGAGAAATAGAGTGAATCTTGTGGCTGCGTGGAACTGGAGACCCTGGGCGTGTGCATCTTCCCAGTCTTTTACTCTTGGAAGTAGTGCTGTAACAAGTAACTTGTCATTTTACACACATTTTGCCAAATTACTGTCCAACAGTTGGGGAGAAATATATCTTTGTACTGGCCCCACAATCTTCTGTAAGCTTGAAACTGTTTCAAAATTCGAAGTATAAGTGAGGAAGGGAAAATATGTGTATACCCTTGCACGCACAGACTGTCTCATGGAGATCACACACGTGACTTGTGTCACTGTTCCCTGGGAAGGGAACCAGGCAGGAGACTCCACTCTGCCTTCAGAAAGTATGAATGGGGCTGGGGATTTAGCTCAGTGGCAAAAGTGCCTGCCTGGCAAGCGCAAGGTCATGAGTTCGGTTCCCGGTACTGGAGAAAAACCAAAAAAAAAAAAAAAAAGAAAGTATGAATGGATTACCTCAGTATTCAGGTTTCATTGTGGTGTTAGCACCTTGTGATAAATAGTCTGTGTTGGGTTGCAGTTTGGGCACTTGTCTCTGAAAGGTTTGACATCCCTGGCATATGCTGAGAAGCAGAATTTCTGGTTGTAGAGTGTGTGTACATTCAGCTTTCAATGGAATGCCACTTTGTTTTTTGGTTTTTTTTGGGTTTTTTTGTTTTTTGTCTTTTTGAGACAGGGTCTCGCTATGCAGTTCAGGCAGGCCTTGAGCTCACTTTCTAGCCTAGGCTGGTCTCGAACTCACAGCAATCCTCCTGCCTCAACCTCCTGAGTGCAGGGATTAAGGCATGCACCACCAAACCTGGCTATTGCCAAATTGTTTTCTAAAGCTGTACCAAATTACACTCCCACTAGCCATATAAGAGAGTCTTCTGATCTCTATCTTCTGTGACAGTTGGTAAAGTCAGACTTCTTGATTTTTGCCAATTAAATGGTTTTAAAATGGTATCTCAGTGTAATCTTGATTTGCATTTTCCTGATTGAAATTTAGTATCTCTTCATTTGTTTACTGATCATATTTTTTCTCCATTCTGCGAAATTCCTATTTGCTTTTTCAGCTTTCTTTGGGTTTTTCTCATTTTCTTACTGATCTGTAAGCATTCTTTTTATATTTAATGTTATCCTAATCCTTTTGTTGGACATATAGATACGGATATAGATATAAACATAGATATCTATATGGGGCACATATCTCTTTCCAGTGTGTAAGTTATTTTCTGTTTGCTTTAAGCTATCTTTTTTTTTTTTGTATTGGGAATTGAACTCACGATCTCACGCTTGCCAGGCAGGCGCTGTGCCCTGAGCTATGTCCCCAGCCTGAGCTACCTTTTTTGGAACAGAAGTTTTTAATGTTAGTTTAGTCACACTTACTCTGTTTTGCCCTTTATGGTTAATGCTCTTTGTGTCTCGTAAGAAATTCATTTTTCACCTAAGTATCAGCTGTTCGCAGAAATGACGGATAAAGGCGTGGGGAGAAGATGTGAATAATTTGAATTAAGTCAGTTTATAACTCCATTCCAGGCTGTATTATAATTCTCGTCTGACTAAACCTTTCCCTATCATAAAGGTACCAGATGGCTCAGCTGTAATTTTACTTCTTTTCATTTCCGTAGCTATGTCTAAGGAAAGTGGTAATGAGCCACGAAATGGCCAAGTAGTAGAGGACCTGGTTATCTGGGGGGAGGTTATACTTTTGGATTGTGACACCCGAAAGTTGATTCTTAGTTTAGGTTAGCTGAAAAATGAGGGTAGGCAGAGAGAGGGAAGACATGAATATGAATCTAAATGCCTTCCTTTGTGTGTGTCCTCCTATTAGTTTTCTCATCAGATTGAAGTCAGCTGACTTACAATCATCCTCTTATTTTCTTTAGGCTTATTTATAGCACTGGACCCTAATAAAAAACTGACTTAGAAGAGCTTCTGGTGAATTCCACCTCACTTTCTGTGAGGCTTCCCCTTCTCCAGAAGAGGAGGTGCCCCCACTCCTGCACTACGGATGCGCGGGGAAGCTGCTGACACTGACCTTCGGGAACAGCCTTCTGAGCACCACTCCCGGAGCCCCCTTTCCACCTTCTAACCTTTTTAAGAAGAAATACTCCCGTGAGAGTACTGGCAATTCTGTGTAACTCCTTAGGGTACCTGTGTGGGGCTCCTGAAATTTGAATGGGCTCCTTAAAGTTGCACAACCGTGGCATCTGCCCCACCTCAGACTGAAGACAAAAATCTGTGTTGAAGCTTGCGCTGCAAACTAGGAAATGCTAGACAACCGAAAAAGGAAATACGTGGGATTGTGTGTAGGTGTACACATGTGTGCGTATGTACGTTGTAAATTACAAAGCCATCTTCGTTGTATCTGAACAAACATATCTTTTGGCCAGGGTGGGAACACAGCTGGTTCCTATAAGAATGGATACCTCAGATCTCTTGCCTAGAGTTCTACGGATTAAACCACTGTACTTTTTTTAACATAGGCTTTGCTGTTGTGTTTTCCCAGTGGCACAGTTGGACATCAGTGGAGGGAGCCTACGTTGTTCTCTTAGGTGTGTAACAAGGTGCCTCAAACAATGTGATTGAAACCAGTGAAAACACACTGTCTCACGGTTCTGGAGGCCAGAAGTCCACAATTATGATATCTCAAAGTCATGCCCCTTCTGAAGGTACAAGGGAAGTAAATGTTTCAAGCCTCCCCCAGGCGTCTCTGGCCTCAGAGATTCCTTGGCTCGTGGAAGCACCACCATTCTCCCTGTTTTCACATATTTCCCTCTGTGCATGCCTTTGTCTCTGTCTTCATTTCCCCTTTTTGTAAGGACACCAGCGTATTATAGAGTCCACCTGAATTACCTCACTTTAACTTGATTACCTCTGTAAGGACCCTGTTTCCAAAAAAGATCACATTATGAAGTACTGGAAATGAGGACTTCCTGTTTCTTTGAGGTTGGGAACACAATGCAACCCATAAAAGAGACTCAGACAAAACTAATAAGGAATTGGGAAGTCAGTGTTCTGAACATACTATGCTTCCTCCTGCAGGCAGTAGATTCTTTGGACATTAGTTTTGTGTCTTTCCCTTATTGAAAGTTTAAGCTCAACGATATGAAATTGCCATTTTCAAAAGTCAGAATGGCCGGGTGTGGTGGCGCACGCCTGTAATCCCAGCACTCTGAGGCTGAGGCAGGAGGATCGTTGCAAGTTCAAGACCAGCCTGGGCTACAAAGTGAGCTCAAGGCAGCCTGAACTGCATAGCAAGACCCTGTCTCAAAGAGACAAAAAAAAAAAAAAAAAAAAAAAAAAAGTCAAAATGGTTATATATTGACAGTCTTTTACGGCCAACCCTATTAACTTTGGGATAGTTTAATATTACTTTACTAGTCATCCTTCTACAGCCAGAAGACCAGCTGGAGTGCTTCAGAACCACTCACCCTGGCATGCCCAAGCCAGAGGAAGACCTGGGTCCAGCAAGCTGCCCACAGCAGCGTGTAAGCTGCTGGAGAGGCCCGGCGTAGGGAGCCCCACACAGGCTTCCAGAGAGCGGGAAACTCAGAGAGCCTGGGGAAGTGCTCAGGAGACAGCTGACTCACAGTCTGACAGCTGTGTATTCCCAACCTGCCTTTCAAGTACAGTAATCCTGGAATGTCAGAGACAGTGGGCGCTCATGAGAATTGTGTCTCGCAGCTTTCTTTGCATAGAAACTAGCCGTGTTTAAACAAAACAGAGTGCGAAACTGAGGGAACAAGCAGCCGCTGCTGTCTAGCTTCAGTCAGCTGGGGGAGAGTAAGTTCAGACAGCGAACCTTTACCCTGTCATTCGGGTGTCTGAACAGGATTGCGGGACAGCGAGAGAGCACCAGAAGCCCACCAAGGCCTAAGAGCCTAACCCGAAGAATACAGACCACTAGTTTTCTTCCTGATAGGTGGTGGAGCCCCTTTGTACCACTTTCCCCGCTTTCCCGCCCGCTTTCCCAGTTTTGGTTGTCACACTGGTTGGTTGCATCCGGGGTGCACCGCGGGACCTGCGATCCCGTATAAGATCAATGCGGGGAAAAGCTCAGTTGCTGTTAACACAGGGTTCCCTGCTTTGCAGCAGACTGTAGGCTTCGCCCTGGCACCCTTGCCGTCGTGGGTTCTATTCTGACAAGTACGTGAGGCGGCTGGACAGTCAGGAAGCAGGGAGGTGCCGTCAGACCCGTCAGCAGCTCTCCACCGGCTCGCCGTGTGCCTTGGTGGAACTTCTCACTGCCTGTTTCCCTTCCCACACCAGCCGGTGAACACCGTTGTGAGTGAAGAGTAGGACTTGATGCTGCTCAGTGTTGAGATATCTTTGTACAAACGTAATTGGACAGTGAGTATTTGCTTTTACTTCCATGTTTCTAAAGTCTGAGAAGCACAATTTAAAAAACCATGTACAGAATACATGATTGGAAGAAGTGAAAAATAGATTTTTTTTCTCTAACAGAAAGACGACACCTGTAAGAAAGTCGAGTAAGACCTTTTGTGTATTAAGGACACTCATTCCCCATTTCCTGTGTTCCACTACCCATTACCTGCTCAGGACCCTTGACCTTTCCTCCTGGGGAGCTTGAGGCCAGATTATTGTTCCACTTAATAGCTGGCCCCTTTTGAGCCCTACCCTAACATATTTTTTCAGTGCCAAGTGTTTGACATTCTCTGAGGTAGAAACAGACCAGAATTTAAGTCACTAAAAATAAGTTACGGATTTTATGGTCTCCTGTTTAATTTTTTTTTAATTTTTAAAAATATTTCTGCCAGGCATGGTGGTGCATGCCTGTAATCCTAGAACATGGGAGGCTGAGGCAGGAGGATCGTTGGGAGTTCGAGACCAGCCTGGGCTACAAAGTGAGCTCAGGGCCAGCCTGAACTGCATAACAAGACCCTGTCTCAAAAAAAAAAAAATTGCTGAATGGAAGAAGGCAGTATTCAGATTAGGCAAATCAACAGAGACAGTGATTGTTGGGGATGGCAGGAGAGAATGGAGTGAGTCCTTACAGCGCTGTTCTGGGTGATGAAGCAGCTTTGAAACTCGAGGAAGGTGATAGGTGTACACTGTGAATTCTCTAAGTACTGTGCTACTTGTCATGGCTGATTGTGATGTGAGTCACCTGACTTAGAACGATCACAGTGGAATTACTGCTTGCATCACTGGATGTCAGTAATGTGGAAAATGACAGGTGTTGGTAATGATGTGAGGAACTTAGTATCCTGAACATAGTTGGCAGGGATGTGAAAGAGCATAAGCTCTGGCCGTTTCTCAGAAAGCTAAGTAATATTAACCGTATGAACTGGCAGTTCTACCCGCAGACGTATACCCAAGTTAATGGAAAAGAGGCCCAGATGCTACCTGTGTGCCAGTGTTCATAGCGGTGTTATTCACAGTAGGCAAAAGGCAGAACCAACTAATGTCCATGGTCACATAAAGGGATAAGCAAAATAAGCATAGATGCTCCTCACATGAAATTCTATCCTGATCAACCCACCATAAAGTACAAATGTGTTTGATGCACGTAACCCACCATGCATGTTTAGCAGCGATCACCGTAGGGCAGGGGTGGCAAACGTAGAGACCAAGTGCCAAACTGCAGCCCCAAACTGTCTTGTGCAAAGCACCAACACTGCAATTAAACCTGAATACTGAGGTTTCAGATTAGGAAAAAACTCATACAGTGACGTCTTTTGTCTTAAGAGAAAAACGATAACAGCTTTCAGTAATACCAACAACTTTTTATTGAAAGGTAGAAGTCTGCATTTGCTGTGCTTCTGCACAGTTAATGTGATCTCAGCTGTTGTATGTGTGCTGATCCGTAACAGGTCAAACCTCGGCCGGGTGCAGCTCGTGAGCCTACACTGCAGCACACGTGGTGGGTTTGCCTCACTGCTGTAGACCATTCACTTTTCCCTGCTGATCCTCACAGCTGGTGGCGCCCTGGCTCACTGCTGCCACCAAGCATCGTGAGAGAGTATTGTACTATCACTAGCCAGAACCAAAAGGCAAAGGATCAAGGTGGAAATGGGGAGGGAGAGAAGAGAAAGATAAAAAAAGAATTAAGATGTGTTGTGTGCAGGCACCAGCTCCCCCAAGGAATTATGTGCTTTACACATGTACTAATTAAAAATTTCCGAAACTTCACAATACGGTCACTATTTGATGCATATCAGTTTTATACCATGGTAAAGTAAAAAAAAATTTAAACCCTCATGAGAAGATGGGTTTTTGATGTTTTGAGACAGTCTGTCTATGCAGTCCATGTTGACCTTGAACTCACTATGTAGCCCAGGCTGGATTCAAACTCCTTCCAATTCTGCCTCCGCCTCCTGAGGGCTGGGATCATATGTATGCGCCACTGTTCCCGGCTCTTATGATATTATTAAATTGTGTGAAGTTCTGCTGCAGCACACATGATCCTTGAAAACATTATGCTAAATGAAATAAACAGACACAAGAGGACCAGTAGAATAGAATACTGCTTACATAAAATATCTAAGACTAGCAAATTCCTAGAGACAAAAAGTAGAGGGTACTAGGAGTGGGGAGATAGAAGAATGGGGAGTTACTGTTTCATAGATAAAGAGTTTCTGTTTGAGATCTTAAGTTCTAGAAATAAGGTTCTACAATATTGTGAATATAATTAATGCTACTGAACTGTGAAATGTGAAAGCTAAAATGAATGGGTGGGTGTGGTAGTGCATGCTTATAATCCCAGCACTTAGGAGGCTGAGGCAGGAGGATCTCTGCAAGTTTGAGACCAGCCTGCCCTACAAACTGAGCTCAAGGCCAACCTGAACCGCACAGCAAGACCCTGTCTCAAAAAGACAAAAAGAAAATAATTTCTTGTGATATACCCAAAAATTAATTATGCACTTCAATTGTGTGAATTTCATCTCAATACACCAGTTTGAGGGTCTTGCTGAGTTACTCAGGCTAGACTTAAACTTACAACCGTGCCAACTCGGCCTCCCTGAGTTAGCTGGGATTCCAGGCATGCACCACCACTTCTAGCAATACTAAAAATGCAAAGCCAAACACATGTAAGAAATTGGCAGAGCACATGTACTACCAGGAGCCTTGTGCCCTGCTATAAGGATAAAACAGTGATTAACATTCTATTTTCATCAAGAAATCAGTAACAAATTTTCGGGAGGCTGCAGAGGGGAAGAATATTTCTACCTTGTTGGTGGGGCTATAAACTAGTACAGTCACGATGGAAGTCAGCATGGACATCCCTCAAAGAAAATTAAAAAACAGCCGGAAGCGGTGGCAACAGCGTATAATCCCAGCACTCATGAGGCTGAGGCAGGAGGGTTGCCATGAGTTTCCAGCCAGCTTAGGCTACATAGTAAGTTCAAGGCCAGCCTGCACTACAAAGCAAGATTCTGTTTCACAAAACCAAACCAAACCAACAATCAAAAAAATTCCGTTTGACTCAAATATTTCTCTTCTAGGTCATATAGGAATGAAATAGGACCTCCAAAAGATATAGGAGGAATATAACTCCCAGCCTCCTAGATGGCAAGACGCTGGTGTAAAGAAGGATAGCCTGGAGGCACTGACAGGTAAATGGGCACACCTGCTAGATGTCCAGTACGCTGAGTTCGTGTTCCCCAAATCGGAGAGTGAATTCTAAGGAACTGCAAAGGTTAGGAGTAGGAAATATTTATTGAGGGAAAGATAGCTTCTGCCGAAGAGAGACAGGAGGGGACCCAGAAAGTGGTTGCTGACGAGCCCGATTCTCAAAGTTTTATAGAGCAAAATCATGAGGTGGGTACAAGTTGGGACAGAACGATGGACAACCAAGTCATTCATCCCTCAGTAGTAGATGCAGCAACAAGGTAGTTTTATAGTTTTTCTAAAATCAATTTGACTGTCTCCCTGTCTCAAAAAAAAAACAAAAAACAAACAAATAAAAAAGAAAGCCCAAAGTGTTTACACAGAATGGGGCACTGCTGTACCATATAGAAGGATGGACTCGAGGCACTGGTAGGTAAACAGGTGCACCTCAGATAAATAATGTTAAGTGAAATAAGTCAGACTCAAGCATAGTTAAATATCATGGTCTTTCTTATATGAAAAACCCAAAATATAAATAAAGAGCAAAATAAAAGATAGTAGTGGGCTGGGGATATAGTAGTGGCACAGTGCCTGAGTGTGATTCCTGGTACCAAAGGGAAAAAAGATAGTAATATTACAGACAGCTAAGTTAGGGAGAAATATAGTCGGCAGTCAGCCAGGGCTGGGCCCCTCAGAGTCAGCGCAGAAGATGAGAACACATGGACGCTGTGGCTGGAGGCGCATCTGAAGAAGTCACAACGAGGTCATAATGGCTAGCTGTACATACTTCCCACGGGATGAGCAGAGACTTGGGATTATGGGACTTGGGGATTTCCCATTATCTCATTAGGAGTGGGCCATCCTCTACCACCTACTGTCTAAGGCCACTAAGACTACTAAAACTAAGACTAAGACTATAGATTATTGACCAAGGTTAATGATGTCACCCAGGTATCCTTGGTACCATTAGATCAATATTACCTAAGCTACTATACTTACAATCTTATTGGTTGATCATAATTTTGACCCACATTGTACCCGCCTTATGATTTTGCTGTATAAAACTTCCTTTGAGAGGTGGGCTTGTTGGCAACCCATTCGGGACCCCTCCTGTCTCTCAGGAGCTCCCCTTATTCCCCATTCCTTTTCTCCAATAAATTTTCCTACTCTTAACTTCCATCGTTCCTTACAATTCATTCCTTGACTTCAAGGAACACAAACTCGGTATATCTGACATCTAGCATCTCCCTTATAGCAGTAGGAAGTAGGGAGATCTTTTTCAATGGGAAGGGAACCAAGAGATGGAGCAGAGAGGGATGAGGGGTAGGGCACAAAAAATTAATATGTATTATGTACACGTGCCAACTGCTTGTGAGAAATGTAACCTGTACTGAAAACATGAACTGAAAAAAAAAACCAATATTCAGTTTCACTGATCTCATTTAAAATACTACTAGTGCCCAGTGTGGAAGCACACACCTATAACCCCAACACTTGAGAGGCTGAGGCAGGATTGTTGTGCGTTCGAGACCAACCTGTGCTACATAGTTCAAGGCAGCCTGAGCTGCATAGTGAGACCCTGTCTCAATGAATGAATGAATGAATGAATAAATAAATAAAATACTACTAGTAATAAGTTTTGCTTTTAGTGAAAGTAAGACCTGTGTAATAATAGTGAATAAAATGAAGTTAATTGTTAAAAATTAAGTGGTCTGGAAAATGTATCAATATTGTGTTTATTTTGTAGATATTTATTTCATTGCTTAGGAGAAATTAAAATTACCAGAGCAGGAAGCTTTAAGGTTTCATTTTCTTCTATTCCTGGCTTCTCAGGCTCTCCCTAAACTGTATCCATTCCCTTTTCAAACTCATCCTACTTACCTCTAACTCTCAAAACCTTCAGGGCAGCACTATGCCCTGAGGCTTACCTAATTGCCTAGTTAATTAACAAGCTAATAAGGAGCCAAAAATTTCCCCCATTGAGGTCAGTTTAACCTCAAAGTCTTTTTTTTTTTTTAACCTCAAACTCTTAATAACACTTAAACCTTTTCCCTGAAGGAAATGAAATGAGGAATAGGAACTGGCTTTAGGGGACTTTGTTTAGATGTCTTTACACAGCGCTAGCTGATCAATTACATACTCAAACAGTTAGGGCCAGGATCAGCCACCTTGGTCTTAAAGGACCACGGGGTAAGTGCTTGAAACATACTTGTTTTTTTTGTTTTTTTTTTTGTTTTGTTTTTTGGGGGGGCATTTTTCTCTGGTACCGGGAACCGAACTCACGACCTTGCGCTTGCCAGGCAGGGGCTTTGCCGCTGAGCTAAATCCCCAGCCCTTGAAACATAGTTGTGACTGCTTCTGTACTGGAACACTGTAGCACAGAACAGCCGCAGCCAAGACGAGGGAATGGATGTTACATCACAATAAAACAGTACGTATGAAAACATTGGGTTGGGCCGTCGGCTATAGTTTGACAACCCTTGAGTTAGAAAATGTGAAGGTTTTGAATCCAGGTATTATTTTGGTAAGCCACTCCCTTAGAAGGTGGAGTGTAATCTTCCTTCCCGTGGGTGTGGGCTTGATTTAATGACTCATTTGTAACAAAACAGGGCAGAAGTGAGGACACGTCTTTTCCAGCGTTGGATCCTGTTACAGACTGACGGTGGCTTCCTCTGCCTCGAAATCCGCTCTGGGGGAGGAACCCTGTCAGTCAACAGCAGCCCTGCAGACAGATTCAGCCCTGCCAAGTCGCCCAAGAATGCAGACCTGTGAGACCGTGGCCCAGACTCAGTTTACGCAGTACCAGGTTCCTGACCCGCGGAAATGGTGTGAGATAATAGATATTTTAAACAGCTGAAATTTGGAGCAATCTGTAATGCAGCAATGAATAACAAAGGACATAGAGGATTAAAATTTGAGAGGCACAGATGATCCCAAACTAGATAATCTTTTTAGTAGCTTGAAGGGTACTTAAAGGTTTTTATGTAGCAAGTTTCAAGACTAATTATTAGACTAACATTATGAGTGATTAATTTTTACTAAGTGTACACTGTATTTATTCATGATAGAGCCTGGAGTACTGTTAACAAAGCCATTAGGAATTTAAAATTGACAGTAATACACAATAGAGTATTGCTCAGCCCTAAAAAGGTGAAATTCTGTTATTGACAGCAACATGGATGGAATAGAGACATTATATTAAGCAAAATAAGCCAGGCATAGAAAGACAGATACCACATTTGCCCTCATATTTGGAAGCTAAGTTCATAATAGAAGAGAGTAGCATAATGGTCACCAGCAGCTGAAGGGAGCAGGGATAGAAGGTGGCTAGTGGGTACAGGGGTGCAGTTGGATAGGGAGAATAACTTCTAATGTTCTGTAGCACAGTAAGGTAACTATGGTTGACAGCAATCGAGTGTGTATTTCAAAGTAATACAGAGGATTTTGAATATTCCCAGCACAAAGCATTGATAACCATTTGAAATGAACACACCAGCCCCCCAATCTGATCCTTATACACTGCATACATGTATTAAAATATCACATTGTACCCCAGAAATATGTACAAGTGTTACTTTTTAAAATGGGTAACAAATAAATAACAGGACAGAAGACCAAGAGTTTGGTTGGCCAGTACTAAGGCTCCTAGTTGAATTGTTTTGTTCCTTAAGAGACAATTGACTCCAATATAAAATAAATCATAGCCAGGTATGATCCCAGCACAGTGAGGCTAAGGCAGGATTGCCATGTGTTCGAGGCCAGCCAGAACTACACAGCAAGACCCTATCTCAAAAAACCCAAAAAGATAAATTTAAGCATTTTGTCACTGACTACACAGATCCTTACAAAGCTCTTCTTAAAAATCTAGCATATACATTTTGAAGTTCCATAGATTCTCATTCAAAATAAAATGTGGGAATGATAGTAAAAGAAATGAAACCAGAGGATTTGGTCAAGTCCAGCCCTAATATTACAAAAGCAAAAAGTAACACTTTAAGTATATTTAAGAAACAAAAGAAACATCTGTAGTAGTTAAAAGTGGTTGAACCTGGAAGTGGGAAAGGTGCAGGCTGGAGGGTATACACTGTTGTTTTGGGGTTTTTTTGGTTTCTTTTGGTTTTACTCTGGTACTGGGAATCGAACTCACTAACTTGCGCTTGCCAGGCAGGCGCTGCACCACTGAGCTAAATCCCTAGCCCCTACACTGTTGTTTTGTTTTGTTTTGTTTTTTATCTTAACTGTCTTTCTCCCTGGACAGTTTTTTTTGGGGGGGGGTGCAGTAGTGGGAATCAAACTCAGGACCTTGTGCTTGACAGGCAGGCACTTGTGCCACTGAGCCATATCCTGGCCCCTACACTGTTTTTTTAAATAATAAACCTTGTTTCCACAAGGCTTGACTCTAACCTGCTTGCAAGAATTACTCTGATAAAGTAGCTAAGATTTTAAATAGTACATACCTCATGGGAATAATGTGAGGCTTAGAAGGGTAAATACACATTTAGTTCTTAGCATGGTGCATAACCAGTGTCTGTGTCTCCCAGTAGAGAAGTGATTTCAGCAGGACACCCCTAGCCGTTACAGAGAAGAGGAAACTCACAGAAACTGCATCTGTTGGCCAGGCCTGGGCCCTGTGCTCACTGGAGGAGCGATGCGAGCATGAGTACAGCCTCCGGCTGGTTGAAGAGCTCAGTAATTGGAGGCCCTTTTTCCTGTAGCTTCTCATCCTGGCCAGACTGTCCCACAGGAGATCTTCTGGCAGCCCATGATCTTCCGTCACCCTGGAAAGTCGGAGCCTGGTCCCGAGGTAGATACTTCTGTTGGAGTCCTGGCTGTGTGACTTTGAGCAAGTTGGTCAGCCTCCGAGCACTTATATCCTCATGTGCCAAATGGAGATCATATTGGCCCCTATTTCCTAGGATTGTCATGAGCATAAAGTGAGTACATGAATATGCAATGCTCACAAAGTGTATTCATCTGCTTTCTATTGCTATAGCAAAGTATCCGAGGCTGGGTAATGTGTAAAGGAAAGAGGTTTATGTAGCCCGGGTTATGGAGGTTCAGGAACATGGTACTGGCATCTGCTGGACTCTGGTGAGGGCCGCATGCTGATGATGTCACAATCTGGGGAGCACACGTGAGACTGCCACAGGGCTATGCAGGAAGCCAAAGGGTGAGGGAGGACTGATCTGCTGATCTGGGCCTTTTTATGACAGTATGCTCTCAAGGGAATTAATTTATCCCGAGACTAGCATTAAAGTGTTAATCCTAATGACCTCTGGTGAGGCTCCACCTCTGAGGATTGAACTCAGGGCCTTCAGCAGCTCCTTATATTATTATTATTATTTATTTTGATACAGGGTCTCCCTAAGTTATCCAAACTGGACTCAAACTTGCATTCTTCCTGCCTCAGCCTTCCAGACAGGTGTACACCACTACACTTGGCTCAGGCTCCACCTCTCGGATGTGCTGACCATGTCTCACATTGCCACACCAGGGACCAAGCTTCTAGTACATAAACCTTGGGAGGTCACACTCAAGCCACAGCAGAAGGATACCTGGTAGGTGCCACGGACTTGTTTACTGTCATTGAGTTATTATCTCTGCCCACCTTGGTCTGGAGTCCAGCCACACGCTTTTGAACCCTCAAAATATGTAGAATTGTGTTATGCTTTTGGGTTTAAATATTAAGTAAGTGGGATGGGAATATAGCTCTGTGATAGAATGTGTGCCTACTGTGGGTAAGGGCCTGGATGAAAAAAAAAATTAAAGTAACTATAGCTATAATCAAGGAACTTATAAACCACAAGCTTGACATATGATCACAGAGAAGTGGTTCATGAATAAATACTTCAAAACATTTTCCCAACAGATTCTGCTACTCCTTGTGAACTTATCACACGGCTGTTTCTGTGTCCATAGTGGAACCCGGTCAGGCAGGCGCAGGGACAGGCAGACCCAAGTGTTTTTCCACCCTTCACACACACACACCATTTATCTACCTGCATGAGGGTCCAGAGATGCAGAGGCAGGACGGGGACATGTGCACAAGGGCCCGGGGTCTTCCCAAGAGGGAAAGGACAGGGAGTCCAGGAATCAGAGTTTTGAAATGTGTCTGGAAGTCCCAGGTGGTATAGGTGAGGGCAGCAGGAGGGGGCAGGGCAAGAAGAGGCGGGAGCAGTGGGCGGAGGGTTGGGGAGACAAGTCGGTGAGTGGCTGCTCTTCTGCCCTTTGGGTGATAGAATGTGCATTAAGAGGTAGCCACCTGTGTGGCCGCAGCTGAAGCGTCACCACTGTCAGGGTCACCACTGCAGCAGCAGGAGCCTGGGCCCACCTGTTGGGAGCAGCCTGGTGACCTTGTTCATGGAAGAGGAGCATTCCCTTCTTGCCCGAACGCAAGAAAGCTGGGAGGCCGAAACTGGAAGAAAACACGGGCTTGGCACAGGTGTCACTGTCACCAGAGTGAGCCTGATGAGATAGCACAGGAGAGGGCAGTTTTCTTTACCAGATCCCAAACAGTCACTCTTCTGTCTCCATTCTCCTGTCCAGTCGAAAATCTCAAGAAAAGAGTCCACTGTTGAATTACGTGCCTCCTCTCGGATCGATGTCTGCTGTCATGGGCTTGAAGAGGCTGAGGCTCCAGAGCAAGGCTGGTCAGATGCCTGCCTGATGTAGGTGGTGTGACTAGCGTCCTCTCCCGTGACAGCCAGAGGAGGGCTGGGACGGCTGCCTGCCGAGTCAGCTCAGTCCTGTCATCAGAAGCCAGGGAAGGTGGAAAGGAGGGTGGACAAAACACAACCGGTGTCCCTGACAGTATCTTAGCAGTTCTGAAGTTTCTGCCCCAGAGATGAATGGAAAAACAAAGAGGCCAGTCACGAGGCAGGGGGTGGTGGGGAGGAGGGAGGATGCTGTCTGCGACAGAAGGGATGAAATGAGGCAATGTCGGAGAACGTGGCCTTTGGTGAAGCTCATTTCAAAGAACTAAGGTCAGTTCTGAGGTTCTTCAGAAACTTGCTCAGGTTGGGCATGTGGGCGATTTTATGGAAACGTTTTGTTTCTATTTCAGGTTTGGATGTGACTCGTGAGTTATGTTCCAGGTGCTTGTCTGTTTGTCTCATGTGTCTACCTGCAGTGATGGATTTATTTTCTCCAAAGAACACTAAGGAACATGGGTGTTGTCTCCTTATCTAGAACATGTATTCCATATATATTCCTGACATAGCTAAAACACAATTAGAGATGGGTATAGCAACATCATACTCACTCTTTACACTTTTATTTACTTATGACTGGTATGATTTTTTTAAGACGTAGTCTCACGAAATTGCCCTGCCCCCTCCCACTCCCCTCACCTGTACCAGCTAGGACTTCCAGACATGTTTCAAAACTGATTCCTGGACTCCCTGTCCTTTCCCTCTTGGGAAGATCCTGGACCCTTGTGCACATGTCCCCATCCTGCCTCTGCAGTTACTGTCTGGACCCTCATGCAGGTAGATAAATGGTGTGTGTGTGTGAAGGGCTGGTTCTTGTCCGCCCTCTTCTTCAAAACCCTCTAAAGTGGGGAAGGTTCCCATGTGGGCTTCCAAGTTGTTACCAAATGGCTGAAGCTTCTTGCCCATTGTCTTGGTTATTTTTCTCTCATTGCTGAGACAAAATAGCTGACACCCGAAGTTAAGGGAGGAAAGGTTTATTTAGCTCACAGTCTGTGGAGGTCTCAGTCCATAGTCAGCTCCCTCCAAGGCAGAGTGGCACATGGCAGAGGGCAACCGTTCATGGTGGTGGAAGACAGCAAAAGCAACAAGAGCAAAAGGGAGAAGCAGCCTCTTTCTCTCCCTTATATTGTATGCAGGCTGCCCGCCCGAGGGCTGGTGTAGCCCTCACACCCCCAATCCCCTCGCTAGACAATGAACCAATCACAAACTCTAGATTCAGCCACCTGTGAACAGCCTGCCCCTCGTGACCGCATGAGGCTTTGAGGGGGACATCCAGATACAAACCAGAACACTCATTTTGTATTGAACTCAGGAACTGGCAAAGTATAGCTCATTTCGTGTTAATAGCCCAGAGCTGTGAGTCCCAGTGGCTATCAGTCCTTCCACTGTTAGAAGCTCTCCCTGCTCCTCAGAGTAAGCAGCTACTATCAGGCCTCCAGAGCTCTTCAGACCACCAGAGTCAGCAGTTCCCAGCAACTTGCCATTGCTCTCTGTCAGTCTCTGACTCTAGCTGCTTTCAGGGCATGGGTTCTTAATATACCAGCTCAACATGCTCTACTGGATATGTAAATCACCAATAGGCAAAAATATACCATCTAAAAAGAGGCATTATCCAGGCATGGTGATGCACAGCTGTAATCCCAGCACTCTGGAGGCTGAGGCAGGAGGATCGTTGCGAGTTTGAGTCTAGCCTGGGCTACAAAGTGAGCTCAAGATCAGCCTGAACTGCATAGTAAGACCTTGTCTCAAAAAGACGAAAATAAAAGAGGCTTTACTAGAACTAGAGGCTTTACTAGAACTAGATAAGGAGACCAGTGACATACTGAACCCATGAAGGGTCTCGGGAGGCTGGTAATAAAGGAAAAGAGGGCTCATGTGTGTGTAGTTTCAGACTTCCTGTTTGGTCATTGGTAAGGAATGACTCTCGCGGATCTGACTGAGGGTGACTTGCAAAGGGACAGAATCATCCAGGGAGGCTGCAGGAATGATTGTCTAAGATAGGTTCATGTCCAAAGCCTGCTGCAGCCAAAGTATATGTCTCCCAGAGTGGGCATGGGTGCCTGATGTATCCAGGATGGCTGCAAAGCATTTGAAGCAATCGAGGAAAAATGAAAAATATCTCTTAGGGAGCATGCAACCCTCTATCCTGTCTCACTGGGGCCATCTTGCTGGGACCAGCTCCAGGCCTTCACAGCTCCTGAGAAGCCCTCAGTCTCCCTTCCCCTGGCCTCCAAGTCCTCTTCAATCCATCTGCCTTTTGTGGGACTCCTCTTTTCTCCTCAATCTCCTCTCAAGTCCTCTCTTCTAAAGCAAGAACCATACACAGAGGCAGGCAAAGGGGATGAAGGATGCCCAGCACACCAAGAAGCCTGGGCAGGCCAAAGCATAGGGGTCCAGTGCAGCCAACTGCTGCGAAAGACACAGTAACCAGATCTTTCCACTTCTCTGGAGAGCCTGGGCCTTCTGTTTTGTGTCTTTGGTTAGGCCCAGAGGCCAGTCAGTCAAAATAACACTGGTTCCTCCAGTTTGAGGAACTCAAAACCATTGTAGGAAGTGAGGGAAAATGTTTACAGTGTGGTCTTTTGGGACAGCCAAATACAGAAGTGAAACTAAAAACGAGCCTTGCTCTATAGGCTACAATTATCTCCCAGGCATTTACTAAAAGATGGGCTTGCCATTGTGAATATGTAGCTTTTGTAATCAGAAGCACTTTTCCAGAACCTGAGAGCCATTCTCGGGTATAGAACCTTCAAAAGAATATGACTGTAGTTTCCAAGACTCCAAGAGAGGGCAAAATTCCGCAACCATTACCGGCCAACAAACACAGCCGGCCTGGCCCCTTTGTACTTTTTACTTCTCTGACTCTGAGCCCCTCTGGTCCCTTAGTTACTTGCTCTTTTAGTTGGCTTTAAAAATCCTTGATTCCAGCCGTCTGGTTAAGTGTACTCACATTGTTGTGTAACTATTGCCTTGATTCATCTGCAGAATTTTTTATCTTTCAACACTAAAATCTCTGTAGCCATTACACCCTAACTCCCTATTAGTAACTCTCCCAATGCTGGCAACCACCATTTTTTTTCTGTCTCTATGAAGTTCACTGTTCTAGGTTCTTCAAATGGGTGGAATTATACAATATTTGTCCTTTTGTGACTGGTGTATTTTACTGTCCTCAGGTTTCATCTATGTTGTAGCAGCATGTGTTAGAATTTCCTTTCTTTTTAGGGCTGAATAATATTCTACTGTATGGGGTGATAGTTAGCGTGGAGTGCCAAGGTGATTGCCTTTGGGATCCACTTGGGACATAGGAGGAGGACATTTCTGCATGTGTCTGGGTGGGCCAAAGAAGCGTGGACTTGAGGTCTATGTCTGGTCCTATACCTCTGGCCCTATTCCCCAACTCTGCTTCTCAGCTGGTATGAACTAAGCAGCTTTATTCTGCTGTGCCTTTCTGTCATGATGTTGCCAAAAGAGCCAAGCATGACTAAATTTCCTAAAATCAAGAGCCAAGGAGCTGGGCATTGTTTTCCAGCAATGGGAAAGCTAATACACGTGAATATACCGCATCTTGTTTATCCATTTCTCTGTCAGTGGGCATCTGGCTTTGGGCTATTTTTTTTTAATTTTAAAGAGTAAAAGAAGGATAACATAATAATAGGGGGGACTTACCAAATTACAGACAAAGTGGTAGGAAATTATCAATGGTTATTGTTTTACATATTGTTAGCTACAAGATAGCTCCTCAGGAAAACAAATAGACAAATAATAG
>NW_004955589.1:562316-583519 GCF_000276665.1 Chinchilla lanigera
TCATGGCTATAGAATACTGAGGAGGCAATTCTTACTAACATCTTGGCTTTGGGCTATTGTGAATAATATTGGTATGCCACTGAGAGTGTATTCTATAAACTTATTAATACTATCTGATTTTTTTTAAAAATGTACATATATACTTTCAATACAAATAAATTTTAAAAATGAAAAAAATAAAAATCCTTGATTCCAACAGGGAGACAGATCTTTTGCAAATGGGAAGGGGTCCAGGAGACCCAGGGCAAGGGGTATGGGGAATAAAGACTTAGGATGTGTCCTGTACAAGTACCAATTACCCACAATGAATGTAAACATTATATGTGTAAAGATGAACGAAAAGTAATAACAGTCAGAATGAAAATGGGGAAAGATAGAGGGAAGCAGGTGGGTGGGCAGGGGCAGGGGTTAGAAAAGAACTGAGCTGTGCATGTGCACCTACCACCCAAGGTGAATATAAACTGCATATAATGCAAACATGTGCTCACAAAAAAATTAAAACCCTTAATTCTGGAGGTCACACACCTGAGCTAGTCTCCCACTAGCTTGCTGTAGATAACACCTCCAATGTGGGTTATGGTGATAACAGTTGTCTGGGTGATTTTTCAGGAACTCAAAGACCACTTTTGTCTAAACCACAGACTTTTTATTTTGAGATGGTGGGAACTGAGCCCAGAGCCCCATTCTTGCTAGACAAGTGCTCTACTACACAGCTACATTCCCAGCCCCAGACCACCAGTTCTTCACATGGGCCTTCTCAGATGTCTGTGAGTGACTTTTGATGTGAAGAGGCCAAAAACTCCACCCTCAGATTAGCTAACACCAGGATTTTCTGAACATGAAGAGCCATAAAGTTTGATTACACATGCGCAGACCGCTGAGTACTCCACCTACAGTCACTTTCCCACACATTGAGCCACTCTGCTTTTTTATCTCCCATCAGTACCCTTAAATCCCATTCTCAGGGAGGCAGATTTGAAGCTTAAGGGTTCCCTTCCATGCCTGGCAAATACATTCTTTTTTTTTTTTTTTTTTAACATAATGAATCTCAGCAAATAATGGTGTGCCAAACATTGAAAGTTCCAGTGTTTTTGTTTTGTTTTATTTTTTGTTTGGTTGTTTGTTCAGTTGATTTTTTGAGACAAGATCTTACTAGGCAGTTCAGGCTGGTCTTTTTTTTTTTTTTTTTTTTTTTTTTGAGACAGAGTCTTGACATGTAGTTTAAACCAGCCTTGAACTCACTATGTAGCCCAGGCTGGCTTCCAACTCACAATAATCCTTCTGCCTCAGCCTCCTAGGGCTGGGGATTTAGCTCAGAGGTACAGCACCCGCTTAGCAAGTGTGAGGTCGTGAGTTTGATTCCCAGTACCAAAGGAAAAAAAAAAAGAAAAAAAGAACTGATCAGCCTCCTGAGTGCTGGGATTACAGGCATGTACCACCAAGCCAGGTGGAATTTCCAGTTTTGTTTGGTTTGGTTTGGTTTGGTTTTTCTCCAGTATCAGGAATCAAACTCACAACCTTGTGCTTGCCAGGCAGGCACTGTGCCCCTGAGCTAAATTCCCAGCCTGGAATTTCCAGTTTTAATGGCTCTGAAGAGTCATATTTCATTCCTAAACTGTCAAGTTTCCCACAGATCCTATAAATGTCATTGTATCTCAGCACAGCAATTAAATATGAAGTATCAGATATCAAATTGTCAGTTGTTGATTTAGCTGTCATTGCTAATGTGCAAATAAACTCTTTTGTGAAACTCATTGTCTCTGTGATCCACTAACTGGGCAACTAGCAAAACTGGCTTGGCTTGGTAACTATATTAACTTTTTTTTTTTTTTTTTTGGTCTTTTTGAGACAAGGTCTCGCTATGCAGTTCAGTCTGGCCTTGAGCTCATTTTGTAGCCCAGGCTGGTCTCGAACTTGCAATGATCCTTCTGCCTCAGCCTCCTCCATCTGCATGCGCCACCACACCCAGCTAACTTCCCATATTAAATCAGTTTGATCTTTCAGAATCTGTGATAATATCGTTATTGTCATCATCATCATCATCATTCCATTTTGCACAGTTCTAATCTTTAGAATATGTTTTATTTTGGTAAATTAAAAACTGAGGCTTTTCATTGAAAACTATTTTCATTCAATAGGAGAAGTAATACCACCAAAAAGCATTTGCACCTCAGCTGACACTGGCAGGGCACTCCTCCCCCACACATCCTCCCAGACTTCCCGACAAAGGCTCCCCACCTGTCCGCACCTCACTCCCAGCACAGTCTGCTGCCCTCATTCCTTTCCCGATGCCCCCAGAGCACAATTTCCCTTGCTAGCTGCTTCCTCTCAGATGATTTTCTGTCCTCCACCCAACACATGCATTGAGCCTCCTGTCCCAAGCCAGGGACCAGCTGGTGGAGGCCTCCCTGGCTGACCCTGACTGGGACATAGGAAGGGGGCATCTAAGGGCTGTGAGCTGGTTTTCGAGTCCCCGAATCATGCCAGAGCTACAGAGCACATGCTGCACATGCACCACCAACACTCTGCAATTAAGGGATAAACCTCCCGTTTCTTTCAGCACTGCTCCCTAAGGCTCGGGGACTCCAAACTACTTGCAAATGCACATTTCATTCTTTAGCAACTTGTTCTTTTTGAACTTGGGTCGGTCCTGCTAGGCAGCGTCTATCCTTTCCCAAGTGTGGGTGGGGCTCGGGCAGCTACAGGCCCCAGGCACCTGTGGGTGTTGTAGCAGCCCAGCCTGGCCTTTCCCAAAGATTCTCTCTGGAAAAAGCCTGTGACACAAAGGAGCGGCTAGGGCGAGGTGGCTACACCCACAGCTAGCGCACCACTGCACTGTGCTCTCTTACCTTGTCGCCTCCTCAGGAGTCACCCTGGATCCAAGCAGGCATTTAGCCATGATGAGGGGAGGCTTCCAGGCAGTAGCGAGACTTGGCCTCCACACAGCCCTCCGCAGGACCCTCCGTATCCCGCCCAGACTCAGCTTTGCCTCAGCAACTGGATCTTCCACAGGCTCCCTGGTGAGTGAGTTCCCAGCTCCGTCAGATGGGCAGACATTCTCCTCAGAGTCTTGGGTCTAAGGAGCACCCCAAATTGCCTCTTTCTGGCTTATGGACAGGGCTGATGAGGAGTGGTTGGAGGAACTATTTGATATGGTAAAGGGAAGGTACTCTGTCATACCGTGTAGCTCAGATCCCAAACTAAATCCACCCAGACACTTGTTTGCATCCTGGTCGGCATCTTGCATGGCCACTAACAAATCACTTTCCTCCTACGGGACTCAGAATTTTGCAGCTAAATCAGGGTATCGCCAGACAGAGACCCTGTCTGTGTTCTTGATAAGCAGCTCATTTACTGCTCCCGGTAGCAACTGGTACATGAGCAGCTGACACTATAGAGGACTCCCTCATCCCTCTGATGGGCAGAATGTCGTTGCCTCCTGTACCTCCTCTGGGGGTACCCAAACATGTTTCAGAGGGGCTACCCTGTCCAGGCAGGCCTACAGCTGTGAATGGAGCTGAATAGCCGCGAGGTGAAGGGTCTGTAAAAGCATCCCGCACCAACTGTGGTCTCACCCCCCCTGGTGGCCAGTGTCTAGTCCAACAGCTCTCACAGGCCTAAGCTTCGAAACCTTAACCATATTTCTTCAGTTCCCCCGTCTGTGCAGTGGGGCTCATACTAGCAGTTGCCAGGCTCACAGAACCATTCACAGATGTTTAAGCTGAACGTGTGTAACGCACCGCCTCTGAGCAGCACGGCTGTCATTCTTGGCCCCTGTTCCCTTCCCTCTCTTCTTTGGCTGTTTAGTGTCCCTTGCTCAGTCACCCACAGAAGTCCCCAAAGGAAGTTGGGCTCTTTCCCCTAAGTTAACACTCTGGTAGCTGAGCCTAAAAAGCCCCTATACTAGGAAAAAAACTACCCGGAGGTCCCACAACCCAAGCAGCAGTCCCCACCCTCCAGGACATCGACTGGTCCCCCTGATTTCTCCTTGCCAGGTCTCAAGATTCTGTCCGGAGAAGACAGACTTGAAGGATTATGCTCTTCCCAATGCCAGCTGGGGTCCAGACATGCTGAGCCTGTACCAAGAGCTTCTGGAGAAGACCAGCTCAGAAGGCTGGATCAAACTGCCCTCATTCAAGTCCAACAGAGACCACATCCAAGGGCTAAAGCTCCCATCTGGCTTGGTAGCTACCTCAGGTAAGGCGGGGCCTGGGCGGGCCCATGGGCACACAGACACCCCAGACCACATTGACGGGACCCTGCCTGAGACTCTCAGGCAAGCTCATCCAGCTCCCTTCGCTGCGTTTAAAGACCCTTGGGAGCCAGGCGTGGTGGCACACGCCTGTAATCCCAGCACTCAGGAGGCTGAGGCAGGAGGATCATTGTGAGTTCGAGACCAGCCTGGGCTACAAAGTGAGCTTAAGGCCAGCCTGAACTTCACAGTGACACCTTGTCTCAAAAAAAAAAAGAAAAAAAAAAATGAAGACCCTTGGGAAGAAAATTCACAAGCCCCCTTCTAGAACTCCACCCAGAAGCTCTTCCTGCTGTCTCCCTCCACCCTCTGCTGCAACTGGGGAGGTGAATAGGAAGGCTCTTCCCTCACCACCTCCCTTCCTCCCACCTGACTAGGGCACACCCTAGAAGGCAGCTTTGCTGCCAGCTGAGTCCCGCCCCACCGGAGGACTGCAGGCTCAGTGCCCCTCCCTGTCTACCTTTTCACTGGCAGTTCTTCCCTCACAGCTGCACCTCAGCCTAAGCCCTCCTCCCTGCCCCCGTCAGAGCCCTTGGAGCGCCCCGCCTCGCCTCTCACAGGCCTCAGCTCAGGCCAGCACTCTGCAGCACCCCCTGGATCTGCCTGGCACCTCATTCCTTGTGTGTGTGTGTCTGCCTGCCTGCCTGTCTCATTTTTATGTACGATTCCTGCCCAGTGATGAAGGGAGGATAGAGCTGGCAAGAGACTTTTGGGTTACGGCACAAAACAGGGGCATCAAAATAATTTAAGAGTTTGATATTTTCAAAAAGGTTATAGTTGTAACTGTCTTGGAGAATTGGAACTCCAGTGGACTTTTCTGCTTTATTTTGCTATTTTGTACTGTTGCCTTTAATTGCAGGTGACCACAGGAGTAATTATACTGTTAATTTTGAATGCTTACAATGTTTTAAGTCTTGATCTGGCTCTGGTCCTGACTCCACCCTGAGCCAGGCGACTTCCAGAGTGTGGTCTCCAGCCACGGGCTCTCTCTGAATGCAGGGACTGTGCGTCCGCTCCCAGTTCGAAAGCTCGCCGTGAGCGCACCCTGGCTGTCCTTGGCTGTCTCTGTGACCGGTACCAGAGGCAGGGCTCGGCCCCTGGGACGGCATCCTGGCAAGGCCCCTGGCCCTCACACCCTCCTTTCTCCAGCTGTGACATTGCCTATCTCTCCCCAGACAAAGGTGACTATTGCATCTTCACCAGGTGCATCCAAGTGGCAGGACAAGGCTACGAGTATGTCATCTTTTTCCACCCAGCCAAGCAGAAGTCCGTCTGTCTTTTCCAACCAGGCCCCTACCTGGAGGGGGCTCCAGGGTAAGACCACAGCAGGGCCGGGGTGGGGACTCCTAGACTTGGCTCAGAGGCTGGGTGGGCACCTATGAGGCCCTGGAGTCTGCACCTCTCTTAGGAGCCAGGACAGGAGTGTGAGGAACGGGGCTTCAGCCTCAGGACGCCGGGCCTGGGGGGATCATACTGGCTTATCTGTCTGGTCCAATCCATCGTGCAGTTAAAGACAGCTCCCTTATCCAGGTCTTAGAATTTTCCAGCAACCAAGGACCTGAAAGGTCACCTTGAGAAGGATGTGACACATTTGGAAGAGGGCAAGATCTAGAATCAAGAGCCAGACTCCCAGTCCTGCTTCACTGTCGCAAGCAAGCAATACGACACCTGGCTTCGAATCTTCTTACGCAAAACTTAGGCCAATAATACCTAGCTGCAAAGGTGGCTGAGAGACATGACACTGTGGACCCCTCTGGGTGTCCTCATGAGCCCATAAAGCACAGTATAGCTATTGGGCACCACCTCTCCAGACCCCAGGTTTTACCCAGAGGGAAAGGAACTTGCCCAAGTCAGATCCAGGACTCTAGGACTTGGACTCCAAGTGCAGTGCTCTCTCCACT
Organism: Chinchilla lanigera; assembly: GCF_000276665.1. Classification (NCBI taxonomy): domain Eukaryota; kingdom Metazoa; phylum Chordata; class Mammalia; order Rodentia; family Chinchillidae; genus Chinchilla; species Chinchilla lanigera. The sequence goes on from NW_004955589.1 coordinate 568,470, forward strand.
CTGCTCCTCAAACTTGAAACTGACCTAAGGAGAAGTTCACACTGGGCATAAATCTGGCTGGCCCGGGGCCTGCCAAAGAAGGCTACTGGCTACTAAGTTCATGGTTGTCTGCCTTCTCTTCTGTGCCTGTTTCCTCTCTGGTCACAAAAGGTAGTTTGTGGCACAGGAGTTCCTATGGGACTGGGTTTAGGGTCCTGAGGCCTGAGAGCGGCTGGGGTGGAGTTAAGCAAAACTGACAGTGGTAAATAGACGTCATTATCACCACAGGCTGTGGCCACAGACTGTAGCCCTCTGTCCCCTTGGCCATTCGAAAGGTCTCCTCCATGGGGACACTGTTCTTCAAACTAGTGCACGCAGATGCTGGAAGAATAGCTATCATCCCTCCCTGGGCCATGGGCCTCCTCCCCTCCAAAGAAGAAAACCCCGAAGAGGCAAGACTGGGGCTGATGTGTGGCTGAATCTTAGGGACTTGTGGAGGTGATGCCAAGAGGCAATAGAGACTATCCAACGCATGCCCGGCAGTGGAGGAGGGTCCAGCCAAAAACTAAAGTCTCCCAGGCCCTTGGCCACCGGGAGTGGGAGGGAGTTACTGGTTGACTAAGAGCTGCTCTGCAGAACCTACACTTACCAACAGGTCCCTTTCCTTGGTGGTGAGGATGAGGAGGGGAGAACATGCCGAGAGTTCTTTCACACCAACACCTTTTCCCTCTTTCAGTCAATTTGGGAGATGACGAAGACTGTCCATTTTTATTCACAATTCACAATTCATAGTAGAAAAATTAAGCTAGGTGTGGTGGTACATGCCTGTAATCCCAGCACTGGGAGGCTGAGGCAAGAGGATCACAAGTTTAAACCCAGCCTGGACAATTTAACAATTTAGTAAGACCTTTTTTCTTTTTGGTCTTTTCGAGACAGGGTTTCACTATGCAGTTCAGATTGGTCTTGAACTCACTTTGTAGCCCAAGGTAGCCTCAAACTCTCAACAATCCTCCTGCCTCAGCCTGTAAGATCTTTTTTTAAAGGGCTGCGGATGCAGTTTGGTATAAAGGTCCTGCAAAAGAAGGGGAAGGAGAAGAAAGGGAAGACAACGAGAAAGAAAAAGAAGATGGAGGAGGAGGAGGGACGGGAGGGGAAGGAGGAAGAAGAAAAGGGGAGGAAGGAGAACAAGGAGAAGGAGAGAAAGAACTAAAGCTCAAACAGGTTTAGCAACTTGCTCAAGATCAAACGGGTGGAGCAAGGACTCTAATGATCCACAGCCCCCAGCAATGTCCACCAAAGGAAGGGGACAAAGGGCCTGGGAAGCTGGGCGGTGGCAGGAACAGGAGAATAGCCTGGACACAGTAGTATAGTGAGTGCCACTGGCCAAGGTCCGTGGAGAATTACAACTGCACCTTCAACAGTCAGGAACTCCAGTCAGATATGGTGGCACACTCCCACAATCGCAGCATTCGAGAGGCTGAGGCAGATGCATTGTGAGTTTGAGACCAGCTTGGGCTATTTGGCAAGTTCAAAGATAGCTACCTATCAAGACCCGTCTCAGAAAGCAAAACACTAACAAAAATCAGGAACTCAAATCTGTTTTGGGTCATTTGCATTCCAAAGTTGGGGCCCCTCTATTTTCGCCAACTTAAGCAGCAATGCAGGGGCTTTGGCATGGAGGCGGCACTGGTAAGATGAGGATGAGGTTTGACGTAGGTTCAGGAAAGCATGTGTCCGCAGCATCCAGCGGAAGCAGGATGCCTTCCCATGGGCAGTGCTGGTCAGAAGTTGATTTTGCTGGCACTTTGTTTTATAAGTTACGTTTCATATTTGTTTGTCTTGAAAATGTGGGCCCAGCCCTGGCTGTAGTGACTGGTAAGGGGAGAGATGGCCCAAGATCGTAGCTACTTCCTTTTAAAGATGAAGTCAAAAAAATTCAGGCGTGGGGGCACTGGGGATACAGCTCAGTGGCACAGTGTCTGCCTGGTAAGCACCAGGTCCTGAATTCAATCCCGGGACCCAAAAAAGAAGTGCAGGGGTTTCCCATTTTCTTCACGCTTGCGCACTTCCAAATTATAGCAACCGTTGCAAGCCATTAGGTGACAGATCAGGAGGATGTTTTCCATTAACTCTTTGAGAAAAAACATTTTTTCCTGCAGAAATAAAATACTTGGTCAGTGGTAACACCTGCTGAAGCAAAACCAAAGAAAAGCTCGGCTAATGTTGACTGATTTGCTCACCTGTTTGGCTGCCTGAGGCTGAAGATCCACCTTTGGAAGGCTCTGGGGAGGGGAGGAGCGCGGGGTCGTCACTTCCCGGGGGGAAGATCTGCCCCGTGGCCCCAGCCCTGGACTTGCTCCCCACCCACACCCTCAGGTTTGCCCATGGAGGGTCTCTGGCAGCCATGATGGACGAGACCTTTTCTAAAACCGCCTACCTAGCTGGAGAGGGGCTGTTCACGCTAAGCCTCAACATCAGGTTCAAAAAGTAAGTATGGATCCCTGGGGCACTGGCCAAAGTCGTGGCCTTCTCATCACCGGGGGTGACCCTCCTTGGCAGCTGGGGTGGGGAAGCCCTGCCTGCCACCCTCCCTCCCCATCCCAGTCCCAAGCACTCCTGTCGTCCCTGTGCAGAAGACAGTCTTTGCTGCCCAACTTTGGGGCCCAACAAACAGCTCCTGAAACCAGGCCACTTCGGAGTCCTTGAGGCAGGTGGGGTAAAGAGGTGCAGAGGGGTGAGGAGGTGGGGCATGAGTTACACTGCCTGTTCCCCCAGCTTGCTCCCCGTGGGCTCTCTGGCTGTCCTGAACGTCCAAGTAGAGAAGATTGAGGACCAGAAGCTCTACATGTCCTGCATCGCCCAGAGCAGAGACCAGCAGACAGTCTTTGCCAAGTCCTCAGGTAAAGAAGTCCTCGGCCTCAGCCCTAGTCCTGGCACAACCTACCGCAGAACAAATGGAAGGAAGAATGCTAATGACCCAGTCCCAAGTGCGGTCCCAGCTGTTTAAGGGGCAGGACTTTGCCTGTGCTACATGGGTGCAGCGAAGGAGAACTCAACTAGGACATTTTGTTAAGTAGGAGGTGCGCAGTACAAAGCCTGTACCACAGGACAGCTCCAGGTTACAGGTGATTTGGAGCAAAATGTTCACAGCACCTCCTTGTGGCCTTGGCTCTCAACACTCAGCTCCCCCTTCCCTTGCAGGTGTCTTCCTTCAGCTGCAGCTGGAAGCAGAGTCACCCCAGGACTAGTCACTATGCCAATAGCAGAGTCAAGCCTGATGGCCCCAGCCCCGTCTGCCGGGAACCCAGCACAACAGGAAGCAAGAGCTATGGGTGTTGAGAGGCCCTTTCTCTGAGCAAATAAACTTCCAGTGCCCCATGCTCAGCCTTCTTGTAATTGGAAATCCTTGTAATTGTAATCCTTCTGGGGCCTCCCACATACGCACCTTCCCATTCAACACCAACAGGAAAGATTTACTGATCCCTTGTCAGACTCTGGGTGAGGCATCCAGTCCACAGCAATGAAAGGGCACAATCTGGAGGGCACAGAGCGCAGAGCACCCTAACAAGCCCCTCCCATCCCGCCCTGGGTCGGATCAGGAATACAGCATAGGCCCAAAGGAAAGTGAGTCCATTTTACCCTCTGAACACAGTCAGAACAGGCTTTCTAGAGAAGCTGTGCCTGAGCTGAGTCTCAAAAATTCAGTGGTGCTCACCAGGCAGTGGGAGGACAAAGGCACAGTGCCCTAAGAGAGCACAGGGGCTTTGGAGAACATTGAGGCAGGCAGGCATCTAAGGAAAGAGAAGCTGACCAGGGCAGGAGCAGCCCCTGGCAGGCTTCAGAATTCCTGCTATATACATCTTGAGCTTTGTCTTGTAAGAAACAGGAGCCTAGGGAAGTTTTTTGTGTCTTTTGTCTTTTTGAGACAGGGTCTCACTACGCGGTTCAGGCTGGCCTCAAGCTCACTTTGTAGCCCAGGCTGGTTTCAAACTCACAATGATTGTCCTGCCTCAGCCTCCCAGATGCTAGGATTACCACCAACACGCCCAGCTTTTTTTTTTTTTTTTTTTTTTTTGTACCAGGAATTGAACTCAGGATCTTGTGCTTGCCGGGCAGATGCTTGTGCCACTGAGCTACATCCCCGGCCCCTAGGAAAGTTTCATAAAGTTCTATCTTTTATAAAGATGACCCTGGTGGCAGAAAAGGGCAGAAAGACTGACAGCAGGAGCACAGGTTAGAAGACCTATGCAGGGCTCTGTACTGGACTCTGACTGCCCGAAGAGAATGAGGGCTGCATGTCAAATGCAGAAGAGAAAGCAAGAAAGATGACAACTAAAAAAGAGGACTTTGGATTTGGTGGAGGAAGGAGGAGGTGCATTTGCTAGAGCAAGTCAGGGAGGGGGGTAAAATCCAAATTATAATGAATGAAAAAAGTGAATGAGGAAATGAATGCAATTATTTTCCAGGAATTTTGTTGTTACTATTCAAGGAAGGATATTTGGGTAGGTTTATAAATTCCTTTGGAAGGAACTAGTAGAGATAGGTTGAAACTTTTGGGATGGGGGGTAGAGGCATCATTCAAAACAGCTCTCTGGTCTTACAGGTGGATCAAGAGTCCAAGTCAGAGAGCGGCCGTGTGACTCTGAGGCCAAAAGGCCGGCGATGGCGCACCCAGCAGGATGAGTTGAGGGGTTCATACCAGAGTTCCTCAACTTTCTCAGTGAAACAGGAGCCAAGGCCTGCAGTGGGGGAAAAGGGGAGGAAGGAGGATTCGGAGAAGCCTCTGTGGCAGTCAGGAAAACATGTTGCTCAAGCACTGGTGACCAAGGCTCCTTGAGGGCCTGCTGTTGGTAGAAAAGTAGGATCTGCAGCGGCAATAACTTGGGCTAAAGGAAGGGGAGCCAGCCAGCAAAACGCAAGGGCAAGGAGGGCAAGCCAGGTGAGAACAGTGGTAACAGAGGGAAGACAGCAGCGTGACTGGCACAGGGCGCTGAGAGGGAAAGGTTTGCCTTGAGGGAGAACAATGGAGTGGACGGATGGCTTCCGTGGACCGGGGAGGACGCAGCAGGCAACCGAGCAGCTTCCACAGGAAGGGCTGCGGGAGAAGAGGGGCCCTGTCTTGTGACAGCCAGACCTGTGTGAGCCCAGTAGGTGGAGAGGGTGTCCAGGACTGCACAAGGTCAGCAGGTAGTGAAGACGCTCAGGAAGAGGTCAAGGTTAAGAGCGTTTTACCAGAGTGAGAGCTTCACCATACAGCCTGCTGGGTGGTGCCTAAGAGTCATTCAGGAACTTGACTGGCAAAACTTCTGCCTTCTCCAACTCATGACTTCCGAACTTGTACGGGGGATTGGCATCTAGCTGCCAGATAAAAAGAAGGAATCTACAGGTCATGGTTGCACCTGAACCTGATTTATACCTAGATGCATCCCAAAAGCCTCACTCAATCACAAGTGGGGCTTTTGGAAGGTGAGTGGATTGTGGCCGTGTGACGGGTGCCTTGCTGTTAGGAGGTGGGGTCTGGAAGAGGCGGGTCACTGTGGGCGTGGCCTGGGAGGGTGCATCTCCTGTCGGGGCACGTGTCCCTGTTTACTGTGCCACGAGCACCTCTCCCCCTCCTCGCACCTCTGCCGTGGCGTTTCTTCTTGGAGCCAGCTGGCTGACCCTCTGAAACATAAACCAAAAGAAGCCTCTCTTTACGTTGTGAATGTCAGGTATCTTGACCAAAGAAAGTGACTAAGACAGAGTCTATTATTGTTTACACCTAGATTTCCCCTCAAATTCCCATGTGCTCATAGTTGGGGCTTGGGGAGGTGACTGGACTGTGAGCGTATGGTGCGTATCTCTGGATTATAGCTGGATGTGCTGGGAAGTGAGACCTGGTGAGAAGAGGGAGGGCACTGTGGGTGTGGCCCGGGAGAGGATAGGGCCCTCCTCCACCCATGATCCCTCCTGTTTCCTGCCTGCTATGCCATGGATTGCTTCTCTGCTGTGATGCCCCTCTGCCGTGGTGCCTTGCTTTGGAGCCAGCTGACTATGGACTGAAACCTCTACAAACAGTGGTCCAAAATAAACCTTCCCTCCTTTAAGTTGTGTCGTGTATTGTGTCTCAGTAATGAGAAAAGTAATGGAGGTAGATGTGCTTTGAGGCTTGATTTCAAAGTGGTCCAACTGGCCAGAGCTCAGTCACAAGGAATGCCACCATCAAACTCTAAAGTGAGACCATATATATATATATATATAGTCATTTTGAGAGAGGATCTCACTATACAATTCAGGCTGGTCTTGAACTTATTTTGTAGCTCTAGCTGGCCTCAAACTCACAATGATCCTCCTGCCTCAGCCTTCCAAGTGCTGGGATTACAGGGGTGCGCCACCACACCTCGCAGTGAGACCAAATTTTGAAGAAGAAAGGAAAACGGGTTTCACAAGTAGCTAGCTGCAGCCCCTGCCTCAGTTTGAGAGGAAGGCCAGTGCAAGAAGAGGATCTTAGCCAGGCATGGTGGCACACACCTGCAGTCACAGCACTTGGGAGGCTGAGGCAGGAAGATTGCTGCAAGTTCAAGGCCAGCCTGAACTGCAGAGTGAGATCCTGCCTTGAAAAAGACAAAAACAAAACAAAACAAGAAGAGGATCTGACCTAATTCTTATCCTGGTAAGTGAAGGATTTGGCTTCAAGACCAAGGTAGGGGCTCTAGGATTTGGCGATGAGCTTGGGAATTCAAGAGATCAGAAAGAATGAAACCTTTTGTGGCTAGGAACAGGGCCAGAGAGTTGTGCACAAGTTCAGCAGCAGTGGTGAGGGAGATGGATCTTCCAGTAACTAGACCAGGTTCTTTTAAGCAATCAACCTCAAATGATGGGCAAAGGATATAGATGTTATGATTTAGATCTACCATGTCCCCCAAGACTTCCATGTGCTCAGAGCGGGCCCTCAGGAAGGTGCTTAGATCTTGAGGGTGCTATACCTAGTTAATCCACCAATGAATCCAGAGCTGAATGCACTGAGAGGAGTGGGGCCTGGCGGTAAGAGGTGGGTCCCTGGGGGTGAGCCCTGGAAGGACGTCTTTCCCTCTCCATCTCCTCCCTTCTCTCTCAGCTTCCTGGCCACGAAGACATGAGTATTCTTCCTCTACCAGACCCTTCCACTTTGCCCTTCCTGCCTTGAAACCAGCTCACTATGGACTGAATCTTCTAAACACCATGAGCCAAGATAGCCCTCTCCTCCTTTAAGCTGTGGGCATTGGGTGTTTTGTTCTAGCAATGACAGAGTGATTGAGCCAGTAGAAATGGATTTGAACCAGCGCCTCCCAAAAGCTGGAGTTGTTTTGGAAGCCATAGCCAGGTATCTATGGCAACCAACTGTTTCCCCCCGTCCCCCCCCTCGTGCACTCACAAAACTCTTTTCTCTTTGGTGCTTTCACAGTTGTCCTTGACAATCTGTTACACCCAGAGTCTAAATCATTGTATGCTAAAAAAACTGTTTGACCTTTATTCATGGTCAGAGAGAAGCTAATCTTCAAACACTCCCAGAAGGGAAATGCATTTCATCCTTCCTATACAATTAAAAAAGAAAGAAAGACGAACAAAATAGTTGTGTTTGAGTTTCCATATTAAAATAGGCTGAATGCACCCTGGCACTTCTCTGTGGGGGCCAGTTTCTAACAGAAGTCAGCTCAGCTCAGCAAGGAAATCTGCAGAGGCAGGGGCCTCTCAGGCGGGGAGTGTCAGCCTTGACTGGACAAGGCCGGCTGCACAGGCAGGGTCTTGGACAGGACATATGGTCATGAGCTGCTAGGACACTTCTCTGCTGTCTGGCCCGTGGCAGATGCCTCTCCTCTCCCAGGAGGCCAAGTATTTCAGTTATCTGGGTGAAACAAAGGGAGAAGCTGCCTCCACATTTACAAACCCGCACCCATGGGTAGCATCTTGATCTGGACCCCAGCGACTGCAGAGGTAGATGGGCTGGAATCCAATACCCCATCCAGGCAAATGTGGGTGCTTATTCTGCTGGAAGTAGAGGCTGTGTGTTCTCTAGATGCCTGAGTCAAGTACCAAGTGTACAAAGGGTGATCAAAAGATGTGGTAGGGCTGGGGATGTAGCTCAACAGCATAAGCGCTTGCTCGGCAAGCCTGAGGTCATGAGTTTGGTTCCCAGTAGCAAAAAAAAAAAAAAAAAAAAAAAAATGTGGGAAATGTTTACACTAGAAAAAAACTTAATACAATACAAGACACATTGCCAAGAACAATGGGGTGTGTTTGAAATGAGAAGTTTGAGTGTTTGGAGGGGGATTGAGGTATCTTTTACTGTAATAAATTTTTTGACTTAAACATTCACTGTAGTTTTGAGTCAACCGTGGTGGCTAATGCCTGTAATTCCAGCACTCAGGAGGCTGAGGCAGGAGGATTGCTGCAAGTTGAAGGCCAGTCTGGACTATATAGTGAGTTCAAGGACAGACTGGACTACATAGCAAGACCCTATCTCAAAAAACAAAGACAAAAAGATGTATTTTATGATCATCTCTCATTAATCAAATGTTTACAGTAATTTCTATCAAATAAAAATATTACAAAGAAATTACAGTGTATCCTTACCCATCTTATTCACCATATCTGGCACCCTGCAACATCTGGCTCTTCCCCAAAGTCAAAATGACCATGAAAGATAAATGACTTAATCAACTTCTGCATCAAGCAGCCACCGTAGTATAACTAAAGACCCTCATGAACAAGGACTTCCAGATGGCCTCAGAAAGTAGCAGGAATGATGGATCAGGTATGTTAAAGCCAGAGGGAATATTTTGAAGGGGATTAATGGTAATGTGTCATTCAGTACAATAAATTTTTTAAAATGTAAACATCCACTGTGTTTTGATCACACATTGTAGGACCAGTCCAAGGTCAACAAGTAGGTGATAGCAGCTCTTGAATAAGGAACCCCTGAGGCCTTACAGAACCAAGGCTTTAGAGTGAGGCCATTCATTACAGGTCCTGGGAGAGGAGCCAGAGCTGTATGACACAATTTATCAACCACCAGAGCTCACAGGGAACACCAGTAGCCCAGCCATGCTGCCTAAGGCCACCACTCAGGGCCTCAGGACTATAGCTGAGCAAGACCCAAAAGCATGGGACCTTGTAGCATTTGCCTGCCAGCTTGGAAGACAGATCACTCTCTGCCTCTGCTACCTGGCTGGAACCCAGGAAGCACTCCACCCCCTAAGAGTTCTTCTGCACAGGGCCCTGCAAGAACATGGCAGTCAGGACCCATAGGTCACCTGGGAAGTTGATACAGTTTGAATGTTTTGTCCCCTCTGGAGCCAGTGTTGGGATTTTGACGCCCCTCTGGGGATGGTGGGAAATGGGCCTTTAAATGGTGATTGGGTCATTGAGAGAGAGGACTACCTTTCCCTCAGACATGTGAGAGTAAGGCCACTTTTTCTTCTCAACACACCCACTTGTCCTGACACTTTTCTGCCATATTGTAACACAGCACAAGGCCCTCACAGATGCCAGGACAATGCTCTTGAATTTCCCAGCCCCCAAAATCAGGAGCCAAAATAAGCCCTTTTCTTTATAAATTATCCAGCCTCAGGTAATTCTGCTACAGCTACAGAAAACTGACTGCAAAATTCTCAAGGAATGGCAAAATAGCATGGGGAGCCTGAGGAAACAGCACATTGAGTCCTCATGCAAGAAAGCAGCTCTGCTCAAACCTGAAAATGTCTGGAGTAGAAGGAAGAACAGATCTTTTGTTGTTTATTTGGTTTTGGAGACAGGGTTTTAAGCTGCTAAGTTGCACGGACTGAGCTTGAACTTGTGATTCCCGTTTCAGCCTCTCAAAAATGCTGAGATAGGGCTGGGGATTTAGCTCAGCGGCACAGTGCCTGCCTGGCAAGCGCAAGGTTGTGAGTTCGATTACCGGTACTGGAAAAAAAAAAAAGTAAAGAATGCTGAAATTACAGATGTGCCTCATCACACCCAACAGAACACTGTTCTTTGAGGAAGAATATTTGGGTCCTAGTCTCAACATTGCTACTGATTGGTCCCTCATTTCTTTCTGGCTCTGGCTCCTGCTCTGAAAAAATGAGGTGGATGATGTCTATGTTCATCCCGGGTCAGAGATCTAATTGTTCCAAGTGAGCAAGCTTTTGGTATACACTTACCAGTCATTTATTTTGCCTGCTTGCTCACAGAGTCCCAGTTTTCCCCTACTCTGCTTTCTATTGCAGAGGGCTGGCGCCTACCAACTTTACTATTCAGTCCCCTTTCTCATCAGCCTTCAGAAGATTGTGGTGGCAGCTTGGGAGTGGAAAGCAGGGAGAAGCAAGGGTGTTTCTCACCTTCTCTTTTGGAGGCAATGAAAGCAGTGACTGTCCCCATGGTTACAGGCTGTGTTTGTCAGATTTGCACTGCCATGACAAAATACAAGAGAAAAACAATTTAAAGGCGGAAAGATTTGTTTTGGTTCACAATTGCAGAAGTTTCAGTCCATGGTCAGCTAGCTCCATTGCTTCTGGTCTGAAGCGAAGCTGAGCGTCATCATGGCGGTGGTGGAGTGTGGCTGAGTAGGCTGCTCAGCGCAAGGAAACCTGGAAGTGTGAGAGAGAAGGGGCAAGCTCCATTCCTGAAGGTCACGCCCCCCGGGACCTACTTCCTCCAACTGGGTCCCATCTCCCAAAGGTTCCATCACTTCCACATAGGGCATCAACTGGCAACCAAGTAGCACACAGCCTTTCGGGGACATTCCCTTCCCTCCCCTCCCCTCCCCTCCCCTTCCCTTCCCTTTCCTTTTTCTTTTTTTTTTCTACATTTATTGCAGATCACAGGGTGGTAGCAGAAACAGAGAAGGGTGAAGGGAAAAAGGACCCAAGCACAAAAGGAAAAAAAGCACTGGGTGATTTCTTTTTTCCTTCCCCCCCCCCGCCTCCCCGGTACTGGGAATTGAACTCACGACATTGCGCTTGCCAGGCAGGCGCCGTGCCACTGAGCTAAATTCCCAGCCCCTAGCGCTGGGTGATTTCTGATCCAAACCACAATGGGTCTTTCTAGACAGCCCTGTGTGCCTTTCAAGCTCTTCCAGGGCCTTTGTAACAAGTCCCTGGAGCCAGGTGTGGTGGTGCACACCTGTAATCCCAGCACTCTGGCGGCTGAGGCAGGAGGATCACTGAAACTTTGAGGCCAGCCTGGGCTACACAGCAAGACCCTGTCTCAAAAAAAAAAAAAAAAAAAAATTCATTCATTCATTCATTCATTTAAAAATTCAGGTTGAAGATGTAGCTCAGTAGTAGAGTGTTTGCTAATCAAGTACAAGGCCTTGGGTTTAATCCTAGCACTGTAGAAAAAAATTAAATAATAAAAATTCTCCTGATTCTATTTCCCTCTCTAGCCACTGCCCCACTTAGACACTGCTCACTACTCCGCCTTCTTGAAACCAGCAAATTCTTTAGTAACGTTGTTTCTGCTTGCTTTCTCCCCCCACTCCTTCTGCTGCCCCCACCACCACCAAAACTGCTCACTCAAAGTCGGGGATAACTTCTCATTGCTAAATCTAAAGATCAATTCCCGGGCCTCATCTTGCTTCACCCCAGCCATGTGCACAGCGGGTTCTCTCTCCTCTCCCCAACCTCTGTGTGGGAGCACCCGAGGCTTGTTCTCTGGAGCCTTCTCTTCCTGCCGCACTTAGTCATGTCTCACGACTGTGAATTCCATCCTCTCCTCTCTCGGTGCCCCATCACGACCTCCAGTCTCAGCCTCCCCTCTGGGCTCCAGACCCACACATCCACCTGTCTAGCCAACATCTCTGCTTAGACGTCTAATGAGCTTCTCAAATTTAACAGATCCAAACCCAAGCATCAGATAAACCTTCAACCATTCTTTCTCTTTGGATGGGGATGGATCCTCTTCAGAAAATATCCAGAAACTGACTACTACAATCCTAATCCGTGACCTGTCATTTCACCCTGAGATCGTTTCATGAGTCACCTACCATGACTCTTACCCTGCTTCACTCTGTCCTCAATACAGGCACCACACAGATCCTTTTTACACCACAGCCAGGCCTCACTGCTCCCTAACTCATCACAAATAAAAGCTAAAGCAGTTCCAGTGAGCACAAGCCCTGGCATGCGGGCCCTGGTTCCCTGCTGACTTCATCCCCTCACTGGTTCTTTCCCAGCTATACCGCTTAAGCTGCCTTGACCACTCCAGGCTTGCTACTGCCTCAAGGCCTTTGCATTTAGGATTTCTTCTGCCTAGGCTGTTTTTCCCTTGAAGTCCTTCCTCCTTCCTTTGTGTTATTATTAAAATGTCACCTTCTCAAAATGGCCTTCTCCAACCACCCTACATTAAATTGCATACATCCCTGGCACCTGTCATCCTGTCATTTAATTTCCCTATTTCCATCGGTTAAACTATACTTTTAGCCTATTTTTCATTATTGTCTTTCCGCACTAAACTGTTAGCTACATGTGGTTAGAGAGTTTATCTGAATACATGGCACATTATGTAGATACTCAGTAAATATGGATGAATGAATGAATGAGGCTAAAAAATTAAACTTCCCTGAATCCTCCCCTATTTCTGGGCTTAGGGTGGAGATTTTTTTAAAAGCCCTTATTGTTAAGTGAGTTCAAGTTGGGTTTTCTTTTTCCTTACACTTATAGCAAAACCTAGCCGTATGCCCATCTGTTATCTTGTATAACCCGCACACTGATTCTGAGAGTCGGGTTTATTTTATTTACTAACAGGTCAAGTGGGCCCCTAAGAGATAAAGTTACATGCTAGAGGTTACAAAGCTAGTGAGTTGCAAAGCCCAGCTCCCCAGCCCATCTAACCAACGCCCAAAAGATGAGCTCTTGGTTACAGCACAGCAGGGAGACTGGCCCCTACCAGCAGCAACACCAGGACAGAGCCCATGAGGGCTGCAGGAATGGAAGGTCTGGGGCATTGGGAAGCACCACAAAAGAAACACTTGCTGTCGAAACACCCATGTATCAAATGACAAAATAACTGCTGCATGAACTGCTTTGTTTCATCTTGTTTCCTGCACTTCATAATTTGTCTTGAGGTCCTTGTTTGCATGTTTATTGTCTGTCTGCTCGAGACAGCTCCCCTATTCTATATATCCCATGTGCCTCCTGTTATCTGCTGAAGGTGGTGGGCATAGGCCAGCCTGGTCCAGTGGTAACTGGAATCAGCTCTGTCCTCGGCACTTCTATGTTCAGAAAGCCTGAGCCCCTTTTCTTTGGTCTGCTATAGTTCAGAGACGAGGTCACTCTGCCTGGTGACTCTGCCTAAGAGCTCCAGGGATGGCTCTGGAACTCAGCACCGGGGGCCAAGGCAAGAGTCCAGCAAAGAGAGTTCTGCAGAAGATGGGCTTTGTAGGCCAGTCATGGTGGCACAAACCTGTAATCCCAGCGCTTGGAAGGCTGAGGCAGGAGGATCTTTGCCAGTTCGAGGCCAGCCTGGGCTACAAAGTGAGACCCTATCTCAAAAACAAACAAAAAAACCAACCATGGGCTTTGTACAGCTATGGCTATGGGCTTCTTATGGGAGGTCAAGGCCGAGGCCACTGCCACTCTGAGGAATGGGCCATGTCCTCTGATGGCAGTCTCCCTCTTCTGTGTAGCCCTTCCCAAGTCCAGGCGGCCCATGTCGAGGTCTAGAGAGTGCTGCCAGAAACCTGGCTCTGGCTAGAGGAAGAAGTTAAGAAGGTCCGTCGTCCGCCTCAGAGACAAGAGCTGTGTTTGTCCAGGAAAGAAGTCAGACGTAGGCACGGAGGCCCCTGCCAGCTCCTCCCAGAAAGACAGGGCTGGGGGAGCAAGCTGGAGAGGAAGCTGCTTCCCTAAGACACAGCACGCCTGAGGCCAGAAGCCACAGACCGGGATCCAGCAGCCGCCCTTCGGTAAGGCCTGCACTGTGCCCTGGACGCACGGGGGAGACTGTGCGGGACTCGGACTCCCCGCAGAGAATTGCAATGACGCGCTCACGCTGGCTGGGCAGGGCTGACACGAGCACACCGCTGAGGAGCCTTCCGGAGCCGGCCCTGGGGGGTGGCGGAGAATCAATAGCGCCTTTGTGTTGTGTGGCTTCCGAGCTAGAAGAGTGGAGAGTGGGCGGTGCGACCCAACGGCCTGGGCCCGCCCTGCCAACTGGGGATGTGGTAGGGTGTGGGGTTGGGGAGCGGACGGCCAGGGCTGAGCGGGTGGGGTTCTGTGCGCTCCGAGGGGTGCATATCCTTGGACTAACTTCGGGTGTCCTCAGGTCAGCTGTCTCGAGTGTTCCCCCGCTGCCGGGAACAGAAGTGAGGCCCCCCTTAGGGCCGGCAGCAACTTGGGAAGGCAATGAACGCCTTGAGGGAAGAGCCAGAACGGGCAGACGGGGAGGCCTGAAGGACGGCTCAGTCTGGGAAGCTCGCGCCGGGGCAGCTGGGACAGCGGAGGGGGCGAGTCCTGAGGGCGCTAGACCAGATCCTGGAGAAGGGACCACGTGCTTGGAGCGGGCTGGGAGAAGCCGGCAGCCCACCTAGGACCACAGTGTCAGGGGAAGAGTGCACAAGAGGGGACTCGGGATCTGGGTCCGCGTTTGTGAACACAGGACCTTTTGGTTGTGCAGGTGTTGTTCTAGTTCTAATAGTAACTATGGCTGTAGTGGGTGTGTTGGGGCCCTGACTCTGAGCTGGGTGGGGGCAGCCTTAGTAATATTGGGGCAGTCTATGTCCTCGGGTATCCGAGGCCTGAATCCGAAAATGTGGCCCCTGGCCACGCGCTCCATCCCACCCCCACCCCCAGTCCGCCGTCCCTACTCGTTCCTGCTCAATCACAGGCCTAGTGCCCCGCGAGTGCGGGCGCGGCCGCCCGCAGCATCACCTAGCTCCGATCCTCTTCTCTCCTGTCAGCCCAGCTCCGTCCAGCCCTCCCGGCGGAGACGCTGGATTTGAACCCTGTCTGCCCTGCGGAGTCTGGAGCCTCATTACCCGACCTCACTGCATGTGGCTCTTGGAGAAAGCCGGCTACAGGACGGGGCGCGAGCCGGGGACTCGCTGGGCGCGCTGCAGGCTGCTCCCCGAGCGCCGC
>NW_004955589.1:584204-596630 GCF_000276665.1 Chinchilla lanigera
CTGCTGCGTGGTGCTGAGGCTGCAGCCGCGCGTTCGGCCGCGCGCGCAGCGGAGCCGCGTGGTCAAGTGCAGCGCCAACCCCATCTTCAACCAGGACTTCTTCTTCGAAGGGCTGGGCCTGCCGGACCTGGCCGCCCGCAGCCTGAGGGCCAAGGTGCTGGATAGGGGCGCGGGGCTGCGCAGGGACGTGCTGCTGGGGGAGTGCGAGACGCCCCTCATTGCCCTGCTGCCCCCCTTGAGTGCAGGGCTGGGCCCAGGGTGCTCCCTGGCGCCCACGCATCTCAGCTTGTAGCGCAAGACGACAACTTCCTCGGGAGATGGCCGCTGTGCGCGCCGTCCTCCTTCTCTCCATCTGTCTGCCGCGTGTGTTTTGCTAATAAAATGCCGGAGCTCTGCCCTCGTTGGCACCCTTCAGGCTGGGGTTTGCAGCCTACCCATTCCTTCTGTACAGGCCACCCGGGGCAAAGACGCTCGCTCCGGTTGTCTAAATTGTAATAGACGCGCTTCTCTGATGGAGGCGCATCCGAATAACCAGAGATCAGAAATCCTGGAAGAGTGTGTTGAACATGCCGAGGCCTGGTCTCTGGCCCAAGTGATGTTACTTCCGGAGGCCAGGGCTGGCTAAGTCCTAGGTTCATCCAGGTTCATCCATCAGGACCCCACACCTTCAGGCAGCCCTTTAATCACGGAGTCGCCCCGCCAAGAGCTTGGTAACAGTGGCCAGTACAAGCCACATCCCCGATAGGTCGCTGGGGCTGCACAGCGGATTTTGGCCCTCTCTTCCCTCCTAATCTCCTACACCTACTAGATCTGTACTGAAGACAAATGAAAATTTTGGGTCTCGAAAGTGAGTCAGGAGATGTCAGACTAACACACAGTGCCCTTTAACCACCCTGCCTCCTGTTTCCTCTCTCACTCTGTGCTGTCTTGCGGGGAGGGGGCACTTGGAGCCAAGAACCAGACAGCATTTGGGTACCTAATGACTGAGGTAGGTGTCCCAGGGCTGGAGAGCTGGGCATGAAGAGTGCCCCAAAAAAGGCTCCCCGGACCAGGAGGAGGAGGGAGTGGAACACGAGTAAATAAATGTAGGTCAAATTATGTTCACCTCCTACCTGAAGATCCCTGACGTCAGCTGTGACCTTCTGCTCTCGACCTCCACATTTCCAGGAACTGGTTCCTTTTGGCTCAGGGTAGGGATGAAGGAGGGAGGGAGGGAGGGAGCGCTTCCTCCTCTCCCTTGGGTCCTTTATCCTCTTATCACGGTGCCAGCTGTGCACCAGGGCTAAGCCTGCTGCGTCTCAATAAAACCTCAGCACCTTAGCACGTGCACCTTTAAACAGCGCGCGCATCGGGGCTGGGGATTTAGCTCAGCGGCAAAGCGCCTGCCTGGCAAGCGCAAGGTCGTGAGTTCGGTTCCCGGTACCGGAGAAAAACCAAAAAAAAAAAAAACAAAAACAAACAAACAAAAAAAACAGCGCGCGCATGCGTGTCCATACACACACACACACACACACACACACACACACACACACACACAAATACACATACCACCTTCCATTCATAGGGCTCCTTGGTTCCTTCTCCCTTCCCTGATTAGGTCCCCACCACTGAGCTCAAGGCTGGGGAGACTTTGCCCCAGATGTCCACTAGGTGGTAGCATTGACCAAACAAATAACCATAAGCCTACCATACAGGGAGACTCCTTGTACAAAAACTGTACAATTTGTCAGGACATTTGTTCCTCCCTGCCACTCTCATAAGGGTGCAGATACTGCTGTTATCCAGTGTGACCTTGGGCCTAACAAAGAATAGAATTGGAACCCAGGGAGTCTGGCTCTTGAGTCTGCACTCCTAATCACTCTACCTACAACTGCCTACCCACAACTGCCAGCTGCACCTCTCCTTTCTCCACCAGGGAACTCTGAAAGGGTCCTCGTTCCTCAAGATGATAGCTCCGCAGTCATTTCACAGCGGGCAGTGTGGACCCACAAGTGTGGATTGTGGGAAGTCCACCGATAAGTCTACCCCTACCCCGTGCTGTATTTCTACTTCAGCCCCCAAATCCTCCCACAAGAACCCTTAGTGAGGAACTGGGTTGGAACGGGTTTGGACAGCAATTTCATATTCCACACTAGGTACTTAGGAAGGCTCTGCGAGGTGTCAGCAATCAGAGCAAACACAGGAATCCGATAGGTCACAAAATGAACAAGTAAAAATGTGAACAATGTCAGTAGGTGATATGGAATAGAAAAAAATAAAGCTGTAAAGAGAACAGAAAAGAAGGGATCAGACAGAGTAAGGGAAGATTACAGGAATGAGAAAAAAGGGAGGAGGGAATAAGGCTTTTCTTTTTTCTTTTTCTTTTTCTGTACTGTTGGAGTTTGTTATAATCTGATATTTTTTTTTTTTTTTTTTTTTTTTTTTTTTTTTTTTTTAGTTTTTTTGGAGACAGGGTTTCTCTATGTAGTTCAGGCTGGCCTTAAACTCTGTAGCCCAGGCTGGCCTTGAACTTGCGTGATCCTCCTGCCTCAGCCTTACAAGTGCTGGGATTACCGGCATGCACTACCACACCCAAATAAAACACTTTTTTAACCACAGTACTTTGTACTGTACCAGGTCCGGTACTTTACCCTGCAGCCTTATCTCAGTCATCACAACCACTCAGTAAAGTACGATTATTCGCATCTCACAAGGGAAGAACTGGGCCAGAGAGGTTAAATAAACTTGCCTGAGGATCAGTCTTGGCTGCAGGGAAGGTTTCTGACCGTGACTGCACTGAAGCACCCAGCCCCACTCCCCAAGGCTCAGCAGAGGCCGCAAGAAGTTCACCAGCATCCCCAGCCCTCAAGGTGGGGGGAGTGCGCAAAGTCCATCTTGCTGGCTATGGTCAGCAGAAGCAGGTCCGGTGGACCCCTCCTAGGCACAAACTGCTCAGGCCCTAAAACACTTCTACCAACACCAGTCAGGACAGTTGTCACTGCCCTTTTTACTGAAGTGGCCATATTGCTGGCTTTTGGGGTGCTGGAGTCTCCTTCTGGAAGTGGTTTCTAGGTTCTTTCTGTCCTGAACAAAGAATTGGTCAAGACAAGCACAGGAAGGGAAAAAAAAAAAGACAAGCACAGATGGTAGCAAAGTTTTATTAAACATAGAAGAAACAGGCTCTGCAGAGAGTTTGGGCCAACTACATGTAGGAAAAGAAGTACACTCTACAGCATGAGGGCGGCCACCAGGCAAGAGCAAACACAGTGGCAAAAACTCAGTGTGGCCGGTCCTTTTTGTATCACCCACGCCTCAGGCTGACATCAGGTTGAGGCCATCCTATGGAAAACCTGCTCAAGTTCTCCCGAGTGGTCCACTTGCAGGGCTTTGGGAATTGTTCTGCACATGTGTCCTGGCATTTTGTAATTAACAGATCACACCTACTTCCCCAGCCAGTTTTGCCATGCCCTAATCTCTTGTCTCAGTTACTGAGGGCTGTGATTTGCCTCAGGGACCACAGCTAATACATAGCAGACCACATTCTTACAAGTCTTTCTGCTCCAAAATTGGAACTCCCACTTTTCAACTCTCCTTATTGGCCCTAAGTCCGGGTCACCAAGGAAAGTTCAAGGCCAGGAGGTAGGGTCAAACTCCACCCGCAATGACCTTTGTGATGGGGATGGGTAGGGCTGGAGGCATGAAATTCCAAGGCTACGTCTGTTTATAGAATATTCCTTGTTCGTTTTTTTTTTTTTTTTTTTTTGTGGCCAAGCACCAGAGTGGTCACAAGCTCCTAGGAACCAAAGAAAGGTGGTCCCTAGTCACTGGGTTAGGCTCTGGAAGAGATTCCCTCCATCCTTGGGGCAGGCTGCCCAGGCCCCATATAGCTTTCACCTTTGCCCCCAGGCCCTGCCTGGAAGGGCAGGTTTGTGCAGAGCCTTAAGTGGTTTCTGTGGTTTAAGGGGTGGGGAGGAAGGGAAAGAAAAGTTGGTGACTGCTCCCCAGTTCCAAGCCACCACTGCCACCACCCACCACGTCCCACCCCTTCAGGCTGTTTTCCCCTTGCTCTGAGATTCTCCAGGCTGATAAGGGGACTGGGCACGTGGAGGGTGAAATGATTCTCTGATCCCTATCAGCCTCTTCCTTGCGTAAGAATGTAGTTGAGGAGGAAATAACCACTGCCCTTCTTTGAAAAGACTGATTCCTCCAGAAAAGGGGCTGTGATTGCAGCAAGAGAAGGTTCCACAACAGAGAGAACTTCCCAAAAGGATAACCAAGCTACCTTCTGTCCAGAGGAGAAAGAACCCAAGCCAGTGGCAGAGTACAATCCCAGCACCGTGGAGGCTGAGACAGGAGGATTGCCTTGAGTTTGAGGGCAGTGTGGGATACAGAGTGAGACTCTGAGACAGACAGAGAGAGCCCATGCCATACACGCTTAGGGCGGAGAAGGGGCTCAGGCCAACCTCCAGGCACTTCCTCCTCGCTCCACAGAATCAGGCGACGGCACAAGTGGGAGAGGCGGCCACACCTGCTGTGTGTGGGATGGTGCAGGGGATGTGGAGAGCTCAGGTGCAAACTTTCTACATACTGTTTGGAGGGTTTGGGGGCTGGGTAGCCAGGGGCCTGGGAAACCCAGAGTCCTACAGGGAGAGAATGAAAAAAATGAAAATGACTGGGTATTATGGCGCATGCCTGTAATCCCAGCACTTGAGAGGCTGAGGCAGGAGGATCACTAGTGAGTTCAAGGTCAGCCTGGGCTACCTAGCCAGAACCTACCTCAAAAAAAAGAAGAAAAAAGATGGAAAATAAAATTTTAAAAGGGCTGGGGATATAGCTCAGTGTGAAAGCCCTAGGGTCAATTCCCATCACTGGGGGAAAGGAAAGAGAGGCTAAAAGAAGGGATAGAGGGGAGAGGCACAGAAAACAGAAGAGCCATAGACAGGGGAACGTTAGCAGGACAGACCTAGAGAGAACACAGTTCAGCAGGAGGAGAGCAGAAAGATGCTTCTGCACTGCCTGCCTCCTCACCCTGCCCCTCAGGCTCTACCTGTCGGCTGGAAGAAGCTGGATGGTGGCACCTGAGAGCAGGCCCCACACTCCAAAGCTGCCTAAGGCAGAGCCCTTAAACTGACCTCACGTTCAGTGCAGAGCAGCATAGCAGTGTTCCACCCCCGCCCCACATCATTTACCAGGAAGCCCCGGGATAGCCAGGGCCTTAGGGCCAGGACTAACACCTCCAACTCTCAGTACAAGGAGGTCCTCAAAACCTTCCCCGCCTCTTCCTCACTCTCCTCCCCTTGCCAGTCCCCTTAGGAGTTGGAAAGTCCTTTTTCTCCTCTAACTTTTATCCCTCAAACTGCAGCCCCTAGGAGACTGTGAGCTCCATGGGCACAGAGATGTCCATGGTAGCAAATGTGCAGCCCCAGGACGGTGAAACAGAGGGCCTGCCCGCTCCACGCCAGGTGCCACGTGCACCAGGTGGGGGGGAGTGGGCGAGTCACGAGGCGGTGGCGTGGTTGGCTCCTGCTCTGCTGTTTACCAGCTGGGAGAAAGAGCAGGAGGAGGTGCCAGGGAGCCTCCCGCTGCAGCCTGGCCCCTGGCCAGCTGCCTGTTGGGTAACCAGCAGAGCCAGGCCCAGCTAATCAAACGCGGGGCCAAGGCCAGCCGGAGAGAGAGCTGTGGCCTCTGCATCCACAGGAGCCTGGTCCCTTGGCCTTCCCCAGACTCCAGGGCAGGCAGCAGAATGGGAGGCTCAGCCTGAGGCCTCTTCTTCCAACTAGTCCAATGTGGCGGCTCCCTCTCCCCTCCCCTCCCCTCCCCTCACTTCCCCTCCTCTCCCCTCCTCTCCTCTCCTCTTCTGTGCTCCTCTGCCTGCCCACACTCCTCCAAGCCTACCTCGGCCCTCAACACACGAGGCAGCCCAGAAGTTCTAGGAAGGGCAGCAGGGGCAGGGGCTAAGCAGGCAGTGTCCTCATGGAACCGAAGACCCCTGACATCAACGTGACCATCCTGGAGACAAGACAGAATGCCCCCAAACGTGTCTTCTTGTGGTTTCTCGGCTCCCCACCTCCCTTGTTCTGTCACCTGCCTTACTCTGGTAGAAACCACTGGACTCTGAAGTCACGAAAACCTGGGTTCAAATCATAGCTCATCTGCTATGTCCTTGTGTAAGTCCTTGGGCAAGTAAGTGATTCATGTCTTGGAGTAGCACTTGATTCATTGGTAAGCCTGCAATAATTGTGCTTCCTGTGATAGTTTACACAAAGCCAGATCATGACTTACATATAGGGCCTAAAAACCCTTGCACACAGTAGGTGACTAATAAATGCTAGTTCCCCTCTTTGCACTGATTCCGTTTCTCCTCAAGCCTTGAAACTGTGGCCTGCTGGTCTCTCCCCACGTCCCCTCTGGGTGCCAGGACGCTCTGCCAGCCACTCCTTTCCCCTGCCTGCCGACGGGCCAGGTGCTCCCTCCCTCCTCCCTCCTCCCTCCCCTGGGCCCTGCTCCCTGCCCTCCTGGGCAGCCAGGGCAGCGAGGACGGCACCAAGGGAGCTGCCCCATGGACAGGGCCCCACAGAGACACCACCGAGCCTCGAGGGGTAAGAGGCCCCACAGCCCTGCAGGCAGGTGGAAGGGACGGCCAGGAGGCTCAGAGGAGGGGACAGATGGGAGGAGATGGGTGAGGAGTGAGGGGGTGCGCACAAGAATAAGGCAGGATGAGACTTGATGGCAAGGGAAAGAGGCAGACGGAGGGGCCAGGGAAGCAAGAAGGAGAAGCAGGACCAGGGGAGCAACAGAACCTGTCACGGAAAGAAAGGGAGGCGTGGAGAAAGAAAGGCTGGGGTGGGGGGCGGGCTGAGGAGAGCTGATAAGGAGGGGTCAGGATGGGCCTGGCTGTCTCAGGTGTGAGTGGCCCCCGGGAAGGGGCCTGGCCACCCTGCCTTCTGTTCATTCCCCAGCGGACGAATCTGGCCTGCTCCTAAGGGGTGGGGTGGGGAGCAACCACACCCTGTCAGCTGCCCATGCCCACGAGCCTGGCACTTTCCTCCCCACAGGCCCAGAAGTATGGGCTTTCATTTTGGCAGAGAATGTGGGGCACTGGGCCAAGAGCAGTGAGGGACAGAGTCGGGTAGCCCTCGGCCCTGCCAGTGGACTCACGCAGCAACCCCTCAGAGCCGGATCCCAGCCACATGCTTGGTCAGCTGTGAGCACCCAGGCAGTGTGAGTGCTGCAGCGATGGGGCACCCCGGCTACCTGGGGAGGAGGGAAGCAACCCCATCACAACTGCTCTGAGGTGCAAGGCTGGAGGCTGGAGAGGGGTGCCACGTCAGGGAGGAAGCTGGGTGGGGCCAGGATAAGGGGGTGGGGAGCCACACCCTCTGGGCAGACCTCCCCTGCCCCAGCAAGCCCAGGTCACCAGGCCCATGGCCACCACTGCAGCCTGGAGGAGAAGGCCTGGCTGTGGGAGCATCCCCTGGGCACAGGGACAGCGGAGGCAGAGGGAGAGGACAGTGCACTGGGGAGGGGTGGGAGCAGGCCTGAGGCAAAAAGTAACAAAAGAACCAAGTCGGAGGTTAGGGAGGTTACAAGCAGGGCCCAAGGGCTTTCGGGGACAAAAGACTGGACCCTCCCTCTGAGAGGGCTGCTCTGTAGGTGCTATAAATAGACAGAAGGGAGGCAGAGGAAGGCTCTTCCCAGGGGATCCCTTGCTAAGCACTTCAGAAAGGGCTGAGTGTGAGAAGGAACTGCCCCCCCTCAACCACACTCTAGCTAAGGCCTCCCCGGCAGCTGCTCCTTCAGAGGCCCTGGCATCCTGGCCAACCCTCCTCTGTGCTCTCTCCCGCCTGGTCTCCACCCGGACCCAGCCACCAGCAGGGCGGCAGCAGAGACAGGATTCTCCCATGCAGGCTGGAGGGCCAAGAAAGCTGGGTCAGTGGAAGCCAAAAAGAGGTCTGCATTTACAGCTGCCCCCTGCTTACCCTCCAAATATCTCTGCCCTCTGCCAGCCCCACACCCCTGGAGCTCCCTGGCACTTTTCCTCCCCACAGGCCCAGAAGCGTGGTTTTTCTTTCTTTTTTTTTTTTTTTTTTTTTGGTTTTTTGGTTTTTCTCCGGTACCGGGAACCGAACTCACGACCTTGCGCTTGCTAGGCAGGCGCTTTGCCGCTGAGCTAAATCCCCAGCCCCAAGCGTGGTTTTTCATTTTGGCAGATATGAAGCCAAGAGATTTCGTTCCCATAGAGACTGAGCTCTGGGTGCAGAATGTTTAGGGTGCACCTCTAACATACCCGAGGAGGGCACACAAGGTGAACCGGACAGGCACAGTCCCTGCCTCCGCTGTGCTTACCATCTAGCAGGGAAGACCCATTTCACAGATGATGGCGCAATTACGGCAGTTAGGTGGTGTGGAAAGGACCAGGAAATTCAGTGGAAGGTGATGAGCGTGTGAACAGGGCAGGGAGTGAGCATGTCTGGCTTCTCTAAGACAGAGACAGAACTGGAGACCTGGCTAGCAGGTGTGCGGGAAGGAAGGGCACTTGAGGCAGAAGGAGCAGCGGGGATGTCCTGCAGGCAGTGCGGAGCTGGGCACTTTGAGGACCTGGATGAGGACCAGGGTGGCTGAAGACCAGAGACAGAAGTAGAGAGGGCACTGCAGAGGGTGGCTCCGCTTCTCAGGTGCCAGGCTGTGCTGGGAAGGAGCAGGGTGAGATGGGGTCCTGTGAATGGGGTGAGTGTCTTGGCCCCTTAGGTCTTCCACTTTTGGCCCCTGACACCCCTTCTTTTCTCTACAGAGCTGCTGGCTGCAAAGAAGACCCACACCTGTGAGTAGGCAATGAGGGGCGAGAAGTGGTGCTGGGCGTGGGGATGCGGAGAGGAACCATCAAGGGCTAACTCAGCAAGATTCCGGAGAAAGACAGGCTCAGGAAATGGATGTAGCCGGGCGTGGTGGTGCACCCCTGTAATCCCCGCACTCGGGAGGCTGAGGCAGGATTGTTGCAAGTTTGAGACCAGCCTGGGCTACAAAGTGAGCTCAAGGCCAGCCTGAACTGCATAGCGAGACCCTGTCTCAAAAAGATTAAAAAAAAAAAACAGGGGCTGGGGATTTAGCTCAGCGGCAAAAGCGCCTGCCTGGCAAGCGCAAGGTCGTGAGTTCGGTTCCCGGTACCGGAGAAAAACCAAAAAAAAAAAAAAAAAAAAAAAAAAACAAAAAAAACAAGGAATTGGATGCAGATGGCTGGGCTGATGGCAGCCTGCAGAGAGGCTGAGGAAAAGAAGGGAAGGGTGAGGACTCTACAGACAAGGGCAAAGGGAGGGGATAACAAAGCCTAGAGAGCATGAGAGGAGCATTACGAAGAACCAAGCAATACTGCCGAGGCGGGAGGTGGGCTGGCCTCAAGAACCCAGCGCTGTGACCCTGGGAGGGCCCAACCTGCCCAGGCTTTGTGACGGCAGGGGCAGGTCTGGTGTTCCTCTCTGTGGTTAACACATCCTGAGATGTGAACAGGCCTGGAGCCAGGCTGCACAGGATGGGAGGTCAGGAAAAGCTTTATCTCTACAGGAGACATAATGGGCAGGGACTCAGGGGTCCCTGAAAGCCTGAGACCATAGCGTGTGAGAAGGAGGCAAGGTGTCAGGAAGAACTTCCCAATGGATACCAGCAGTTATGCCTTCTCTCTAGGGGCCTCTCAGCACAGCAGATCTACTCTCCATGTAGGAGAGCCTCTCCACCAACATGTAGCCTCTCCACCTCCGTCCCCAAAGCCCACACCCAACAGGGCTAGGCAGTGCGTTTAGCAGCCTGAGCGCTTACTGGGAAAAGTTCCTGTGGCCATTGATCCTGGAACTGATGACACTTTTCTGGGTAGAAAAGGCCCCCTCCCTCTCTCTGAGGCGTTCCTGATTGCCTACTGGCTGCTCCTGAGCTCTCACCGCCCGACCTCCTACTGCCAGAATCATTGCGGGACTTCCCGGCCCAGGCAGAGCTATCTCCAGGGCCAAGCCTTGCCCTCACCTCTGAGATGGGCAGACAGAGGCTGGGGGCCACCTAGGATGTGACGTCCCCCCACGTGAAGGGATGCTTTGCTCAGCACAATCCTGATCTGTGCCTTGCCTTCCCCACCGCTAGCCACAGCGCCCCACGGAAATGCTGAGCAGGGCCCTGGGAGGAAAGCGGGTCAGACTGACGTGCACCTGCGGGGGGAGGGGGTCAGGGACCATGCGTGGGAGGGGTGGAAAAGGGGGAGTCTTGGAGCAGTGGGAGCTGAAGATGCCCAACCCCATTCCGGGCCTTGATTCCTTACCACTGGAACCAGGACTGCATCTCCTAGCCCCTCTGTGGCCCTCCCTCTCCCGCCCTTGCAACCAGCTCTGCACCTCCCTTCCGGTGTCCTTCCGAGGGTCCAGGCCAGTGAGGAAGGCCGGCAGCTGGCTGAGGAGCAGCTAGACTTCCAGCAAGATCAGAGACCTCTTAGGAAGTTTGACCAGAGTGTCTAGCAGATACTAAGGCCTCCCCAGGCCAAAGTCTCAAGAAGTAGGTCCAAGATGAGAAGCTCAGGGAGACACCGAGATAAGAGGGGGCCCAAGAGAGAGAGCCCCCAAGGCTGAAGTACCCCACAGAGCACGCAGGAGACTAAGAGGGCCTTTGAAGTTGTTTGGCCCATCAGCAGGAACTTCCACTCCAAGAAAATCTACAGAAAGCCTCACATGCCCCTAGACCTCCCAGGCGGACACCTTCAAAAGCAGACTTGAACCAGAGAAATCTTCCTGGTGTCACTGGTGGGATCCAGGGCCAATGTGCCCAGTGTGCCTGGCCTTGAATCCTGACTCTACCATTCACTGGCTGTGTAACCTAGGGCAGGTTCCTTAACCGCTCTGAGCCTTACTTTCCTTGTCTTTGAAATGGAGACAATGGTATCCACCTCATGTAGTATTTTGTGAGGATTAGATGATCCACGTAAATTATGTAGAACAATTTCTGGTACCTACTAAGCACTATTATGACACTGAGTACGATGGTAATAGCGATGATTATCATTATCTGCATTCCAGTTGTAGCAGTCTTGCTCTTAAGGAAATTTCTGATGGATCCTGCTGATCCTGGTATTTGCCTGATGATCATTACAGCTGCTATTATTTTCAGGTTTCCTTCCCTACACCAGGGTATACATCATATCTGTAAGAAGGAGTGTGTGAGTGTGAGTGTGTGTGTGTGTGTTAAACAGCTTTTCAGAGCAGTGGCACTGGGCAACACTGCCGGCAGTCTACAAAATCTCAGATGGCACATGTCACCACCGCCCCGGGCGGACATCCTGTGACTTACCTCAGAAACATCCCTGTCCCTGGAGTCACCTAGCACAGAGAGTCAGGCTTGAGGTCCTCAGGGAAAGGGGAAGAGGAGCCTGGCCCCAGGCTCTTGCAAGCTCCACTTGGGCTCCCCACCTAGAACTACCCTGGCAAGTGGAAACAGCTTTGACCGCGTGTGGCTGTCGCATGTGGTTTTGGAATTTTCCAACGCCCCCTATGATTGGCTGCCCCACCCCTCACACCCTGCCTTGGGTCCAGATTGGCCACGTGGGATGCCTGTCATCCTACCAGCTGCACCCCTGGGGGGGCAGGAGGGGGGTTGTCACTTGGCCACCTGTGTGGTGCAGAGCTTAGACCCCCCTGCCCAGAAGCACTGGGGGAGAGCTGGGTGCAGAGCTGCAGGCTGAGGTGCTGCTGAGAGGGCCTGGCCCCCGCCTCGTTGCCAGCTGTGTCCATCCTAGGACCACCCCTGCTGAGAAGGACAGGAAGCCAAGGCTGGCAAAGCCAAGGCTCAGTCATGAGAAGTAAGTGCACGGGTCACCTGGGCATGGGGAAGCCTGGGTCTGTCATCATCCCTGCACCCTCTGGATAGGAGGGGTGTCTCAGGAACGGTGTGAACCCGGCTGAGGGCTCCTCCCTGGCAGGGTGTGTCCCAGGCAAGGTCAAGATCTGTTAGGAAATGGGTGGAGCAGATGGGGACTCTGGCCCCTGGGGCACTCGGCCCGGGAGGTGGAAGACTGTTGAGGAACTTCTTGTTTTGTCCAAGAACATCGAGGCGTCTTGACCCACCTTTTACAAAAAGGGACTGAGACCCGAGGAGAGGGAGTGCTCCCCCAAGCACGCACACAGTCTCCAGCAGACAGAGGTCAGTCTTTACCAGGGGCCCTGAACTTGCTCGCTGGTCTCCTAGCAAAGCCTTTCCCTCTGTTCCTCCAACCTGCCTGTGGCGGGACAGAGGAGCCTGGAGGGGTTGCTGTGGAGGACAGTAAGAGTAAACTGAGGTCAGCAGGCAGCAGGGGTCACAACCCCAGCACCTAGGCCTCAGAGCCTCCACGCTTTCTGCCCACCCAGAGACAGGGCTAAGTGTAGTCCAGCCCGGAGCCGTGTGTGTGTGTGTGTGTGTGTGTGTGTGTGTGTGTGTGTG
>NW_004955589.1:596730-602830 GCF_000276665.1 Chinchilla lanigera
CGCTTTCTGCCCACCCAGAGACAGGGCTAAGTGTAGTCCAGCCCGGAGCCGTGTGTGTGTGTGTGTGTGTGTGTGTGTGTGTGTGTGTGTGAGAGTGTGCGTGTGTGTGTGAGTGTGTGAGTGTGCGTGTGCGTGCGTGTGTGTGTGTGTGTGTGTGTGTGTGTGTGTTTTCTTCCAGGTTTAGTCCCCCATTTGATGGAGCATCAAGGGAACAGGTCAAGGTAGTGGGAATGGGGACAGAAAGCACTCTGCCTCCCTCCCTGGCCTGAAGCCATGGCTAACAGCTGCTGGGCAGATGTCCGGGTCCCTGTGTCTTCCACATGAGCAAGGGTGGGCAGGTCAGACAGTGCCCTGTGCTCACGCAAGGGAAGCCAGAGAACCTGTCGGAGTGCAGGGTGAAGGAGGAAAAGGGAAGCCTGTGTTCCTGTGGCCTGAGGCAGCCCCAGTTCTGACATGGGATTGTCCCACAAACCACAGTAGGAAGGTCGTATGAGGTCCTGGAAAGACCCACGAACTCAGTCTAACGACCAGTTCTGGTGCCACTTGTCACGGCCTTAACATGTCACCGGGGGCAAGTCACGGGCCCTGGTCTCCCAGCAAAAAAGAAGAGAGGGCTGAATTTCAAAAGAAAATAAACCGACAACAAAACCAACTAAGGAGAGTTTCCCATTTCCAAGACTGGGATCAAGGAGGCAGGCCTGGTCCCTGTCAGCCATCCCCCAAAGGATGCCGTAACAGGGACTTGCAGTCCTCTGAGCTGGGCTAGGAAGAAGAGGCAGGGAACAGAGCTGAAGGCTTCTATACAACAGAAGTAGGGCTCTTGGAATCCTTAGATTCCCTTCGAACTTCTCCCCATTACAGCAAAGGCCTTTCCAGAAAATGACCCCCTTCAGCAAGTCAGCCCAGGATGGCATGGCAAGTGGGCTTCAAGCTATGTGGTGTGGAGTTCCTAGAAGCAGCTGAAGGAGGCACTTGGGCATCTCAGCATTAGACCCACATCCCGCCACTCACACGCTCCCTCAGACAAGTAGGCAGGAGAGGGGCCTCCTTCAGTCCAGGGGCCCATGACACCTTCCTTCTCACTTGGACATTTCTGAATATCTCATAGCTCCAAGTTTTCTAACTCCAGTGAGTGCCAGCCACCACCAGCGGTGTCAGAGCACACAGGGGCCTGGGACTATGACACATCCAAAGACCAAGGGCCAGACATACCAAGAGCAGAAACAGTCCAAGAAATAGAGGTGCAGAGCCAAGCACAGTGGTGCACACCTGTCATCTCAGATACTTGGTAGGCTGAGGTAGGAGGATCTCAAGTTTAGGCCCAGTCTGGGCAACTTAGTGAGACTTTTTTTTTTTTTTTGTCTTTTTGAGGCAGGGTCTCGCTGTGCAGTTCAGGCTGGCCTTGAGCTCACTTTGTAGCCCAGGCTGGTCTCAAACTCACAATGATCCTCCTGCCTCAGCCTCCCAAGTGCTGGGATTACAAGTGTGAACCACCACGCCCGGCTTAACTTAATGAGATTTAAAAAATAGAAAAGGGCTGGGGAATGTAGCTTAATAGTAGAGTGTCACTAGGTTCAACCTCTAGTACTAAAAAGAAGAGTGTAGGGCAGAGACTAAAGTCAAAGGACAGCTGTGTGAAACGCATAGGGAGGAAGAGGAGGGTGTCTACATAGAGATGGGGATGAATGAATACCAGGAGACTCGAAAGCATGGAAGTGTGAAGCGCAGAGACAGCTGGTGTGCAGATGATCACAAGCTGCAGACACAGGGACAGGTGCAGAGAAGCAATGGGCCAGGCAGAGGGAGGGTGGCCCCGTCATCTCACCCCCAGGGCCATGGCCAGTGTGGCCGTAAGAGGCCCGAAGACCCTGGCCCTGGCCTTAGGCCCACATGGGGAGGTGGAAGGCCTTCGGGTGCGAGGTCACAGGCCTGCCTGCGGTGCCCTGCTCTTCCTGAAGTCCGGTCGTGACAACAAGCAGCAGTGGCTGAGAAAGAACTCCAAGTCACCAGGGCAGCACATATTACACCCCAGGGCCCATCTGAGGACTTCTTCCTTACTTAGGTCACCCCTCACCTGTCTCTTCTCCTTCCTTCCCATTCCTACCAAAACTCCCAAGTGCCTGGCGTCCAAGGCGCTGGAATGTGGAGAGTCAGCTCGGCCCACAGTAAGGAGAGTACGTGTGCTGGTGTCACTGTCCCTACCACGCTTGCGCTCCCATCCCCAGCCTCCGTGCTGCTGACTGAGGTGAACAAGGGACCGGGACTTCCCCACACGTACCCTCCAATGAAGGTACCCTTGGGTCTCACTCCTGTCTCCAGGGGCTTGTCTTTCCTGAGCTCTAACCTCCACTTCTGCTGCTGAAACAAAACCCCTTCCTTGCCCTGGGGTCTGAGGCCCAGAAAGAATGGAGATGCCTATTTCTCAAGAATATGACAGGCAGCAGGGCCTCAGAGCTGGGGCCAGGGTCTTCCCGGGCCTGCAGCCTCTGGGAACAGTGGAGGCACCGGGAAGGAAGCTCAGGGAAGGCTGCTGGCTGTGACTTCCGGGCTCCCACTCCTCAGAGCTTCCTCCCTGTGATTCATCCCCTCCCCCATCCACTGGTTGTTTTCACTGAGTTCTTTTGTTTCCCCTCCTTCCCGTCCCAGACTGCGGGGGTGGCGGGGGCAGCAGGAGGGGGTTTCGGGCGGCTGCCTGTCTTTCATGGCTCTTCCAAGCCCCAGACTCTCCCTCGCCCACCTGAGTTTTAGCTTCACTGTTTTCTCAGCTCTAGGGTCTGCGCGTATCAGCAGAAAATTCTCATCAGGTTGGAAGTGGCCTTGCCAGGGCTTGGGTAGTGTCCACCAGGCAGAACAGAGGATCCCCACACCCCACCCCTCCTGTGCCCTGTGGTGGCGTCCACCACCGTGGTTTCCAGCTTTGCAGAAGCTGGGGGAACTGAGAGCTGAGAAAGGAGGGAGCTGGTGACAGGTTGGGGCTCACAGGGGACCCGTGGTTAGAACTGTGGTCTCAGTGGGAAGGAGAAGGGCCTAAGCTAAGAAAAGACCTGTGGTCCTCGTTCCCATTCATTCGTTCGTTCGTTCATTTCTGCAAAGCAAGGCTTACTGAAGGGCAAGAAACTCAGTCCATGCCCTAAGGAGCTGTGGTCTTCCAAAGAGTCCCGAGTCAGGAGCTGTGTGAAGACGGGCATGTTGGCTGACCTTTCTTTTCTTCCTTTTTTTTTTTTTTTTTGTATCAGGAATTGAACTCAGGACCTTGCACTTGCCAGGCAGGCACTTGTGCTGCTGATCCGTATCCCTGGTTCAGTTCAGTTCTGTTCTTTTCTCTTCTCTTCTCTTTTTTTTTTTCTTTTTTTGATTTTCTGAGACAGGAGCTCACTGTGTAGCCCAAGCTGGCCTCAAACTCTCAGCAATCCTCCTGCCTCAACCTCTGACATGCTGGAGTTATAGGCATGCACCACCATGTCTGGCTCAAAGTGGCTGACCTTGGCGTTAGAGAAATGGGTAAAGGTAGGAGGGGGCTGGGACCACAAAGGAAAAGTTGCAGAAGAGAGA
This sequence comes from Chinchilla lanigera, assembly GCF_000276665.1. NCBI lineage: Eukaryota > Metazoa > Chordata > Mammalia > Rodentia > Chinchillidae > Chinchilla > Chinchilla lanigera. Next base: position 600,283 of record NW_004955589.1, read on the forward strand.
ACATCTCTTTAGATCTTTATCCTAGATGTGAGTCCTGGCTTTAGTTCCGTGGGCTTCCTCCCTGAATTCCTTCCTAGCGCCCCACGCTCACATCCACATTTTTCCCCTGTAGCCAGTAACCTTGCCTCTCACCTGTTCTTGGTGCATGTGGGCATCTCATTCTCATAGGGTAAAGAGATTACTGGTGAGGGTACAGCTCCACAGCTACAGAGACCCAGGTTCAAATGCCACATCTGCCTCTCCCACAAGCCACTTATTGTCTCTAGCCTCTATTCTCATCTCTGAAATGGGGATGATTCTAGTATTACCTACTTCATAAAGCTGTTGTGATCACTGAAAATGTGTATGACCCAGGGATATAGCTCATCGGTAGAGCACTTACTTGCCTACCACTGTGTGAAAGACATTGGGTTCAATCTCCAATATCATAAAAACAAACAAAAAATGTATTTGAAGCCTCGTGAAGAGTAAGAACTCAGTCAGCCCCTGTGTCTGTCATTATTCCTTCTCCTTCCTCAGTATCTAAGAGGACCCAGGGCCCCTCTGCCTGATGGTTCAGCAGCCATCACTGGGGGTGGTTCTAGGGTTTGAGGAGCAAGATCCCCCTGGGTTGTAGCACCCCCCTGCTCCTACCACTTCCTCTCTGTGGCGTAGGGCACCTGGACAGGGCCCGGGGCCAGGCTTTGGATACATTCAAAGAGCACTATCAGTGAATCTCACAGCTGCAAGAAGGGCGAGATTAGAGGAGCCTGGAGGCAGGAAAGTTTTGCCTGTACTGTATTTCTCCTCATAGGAGGTTCTAGGATGAGGCTCTGTGGGAGGCCTTCCATGTCAGAAACAATCCAGAGGAGATTTATTTTCTTTTGTCTTTTGTCTTTTTGAGATAAGGTCTCACTATGCAGTTCAGGCTGGCCTTGAGCTCATTTTGTAGCCCAGGCTGGCCTTGAACTTGCAACGATTCTCCTGCTTCAGCCTCCCATGCTGGGATTACAGGCATGCACCACCATGCCCAGCTTTATTTTCTTTTTTCTAGGATTGCATCAGAAAGAAGTTTTAGAGATCACACTGGATGGCAGGGAAAAGATAAGAATGAGCTAAGTGAGCTGAGTATGCAGCTTAGTGGGAGAGTGTGTGCTTAGTGTATAAAAGGTTTTGGGTTCGGTTAAATCAGGCATGGTGACACATGCCTGTAATCCCAGCACTCTGGGAGACTGAGGTAGAAGGATCTCAAATTCAAGCCCAGCCTGAGCAATTTAGCAAGATCCTGTCTCAAAATAAAAAAGGGCCAGGGATCTAAGGATATAGCTCCGTGTTTAGGCCCTCAATTCAATCCCGTGTGGGGAGATGGGGGCAGTGCTGAGCTCAGGAAGAGACTGTCCACAGCACTGCCACCCCATGGGAAGAGCAGTCTGGCTCAAAGCAGGCAGAGGCCTGAATGCTTTTTGGTTTTGTTTCTTGAGACAGGGTCTCTCTACGTAGTGCAGGCTGGCCTCAAACTCACTATGTAGGCTAGGCTGACCCCAAACTCACCATGATTCTCCTGCCTCAGCCTCCTGAGTTCTGGGATTACAGGCGTGCACCACCATGCCCCCAGTGGGCCTGAATTCTTGCTACTCCAAGTGTAGGCTGACTACCAGTAAACGCAGGCATCACATGGGAACTCATTAAAACATAGACTCTCAGGCCCCACGTCAGATTTCCTGACAGGGACGTGCATTTTGTTTTGTCTTGTGGTGTTGGGAATCCACAGGGCCTTGTGTGGACTAGGCAAGCACTCTCTTACTGAGGTACGCGTCAGGCCCTGGGCCTACATTTCCACAGGATCCTCAGGTGACCTTGACCACGATGAGACTAGAGGCCTTTTGTGAGTTCCGGAACTAAGGACACAGTATGTGCACCTCTCCTTCCGGAGGAGTAGAGTTGGCCGCTTTTCTCCAGTTAGCCTTGGGAGAGAGCTACAGGGAGGGCTGCGGTGAGATCCGAAGGCAGGTGAGGTGCAGGGATCCTCCCAAGTGAGGGCCCTGCCGCTGTGGGAGTGCGTAGCTCCTGACCTTTGCTTGGCTCTAGTTCCTGGCACCAGCAAGCCCTGAGATGGTAAGTTCCTGGCAGGCGGGGCTCCCAGGCACCAGTTTGAGTAATCCTGTGATTACTCAGCTCCCCCTCCCCAAGCTGGGTTCCCAGCACCTGCAGTTCAGGGCCTGACTCGCAGAGGTGAGTGAAGAAGGGAAGGGATCCAAGGCATTTCTCAGCCCCTCTCCACCCCACCCCCACCTCCCCAGCAGGCCCCCTGCCCTCCTCCCAGCCCCTCCTCCCCAATCGCAAACTCACACGCAGCACACTTTCTCTCTGAGTTTGGGGTGGATGACACTGAAGGGGGTGTAGGTGGCAGGGAAGGAGGGAGCAGTAGGACAAGTGGCCTGAGAGCGCTGGGGGTTAGGCACTGGGCCAAGACACAGGCACAGGTTGTCCTGTGTTTCTGCGGCTGTCTCTCCACCTCTAGGTCTGCCTGTTTTCTTTTTTTTTTTTTTTTTTTTTTTTTTTTTTTCTT
>NW_004955589.1:602930-678350 GCF_000276665.1 Chinchilla lanigera
TTTTTGTCTTTTTGAGACAGGGTCTCGCTATGCAGTTCAGGCTGGCCTTGAGCTCACTTTGTAGCTCAGGCTGGTCTTGAACTCATGACGATCCTCCTGCCTCAGCCTCCCAAGTGCTGGGATTACAGGAGTGCACCACCACACCCAGCTTCTGCCTGTTTTCTCTGATCCCCAGCCTCTTAGTCTCTCTAGTTCAGAGATTAGAGCGGTAATGGCAAAATTCTAAATCTTTTGAGACAAGATTTTGCTATGTTTTCTCAGGCTGACCTTGAACTCACTATGTAGCCCAGGCAGGCCTCGAACTCATGGCGATCCTCCTGCCTCAGCCTCCCAAGTGCTGGGACTACAGGCGTGTGCCAACTTTTATATTTTAATGATATAAACAGCCTGCTGCAGCATGCGTGCTATAGGTTCACCACCACTGGGCTAAGGTCTGACCCTCGGAATCACTGACTCTGCATGTCTGCCTCACTCCGAACCCCTGCCTAGGACTGTGGTTGGGGACTGTGGAGGAGGGGTTGACGTGGTGGCTGGGGTCTGAGGCCCCCATATCCCCCAAAGACAGGTATTCGTGAAGGGGTCCTCAGCTGGCCACATCTTCTATGAGTACCCAGAGTCTCGGTGATACTGTGGTAAGGTTCCTAGGGCCAGGCCCAGCAGTGGGTCAGGCACAGGGCAGGGAGATGTGTCTGGGGTCACCGTGTGGTCAGTGCATACACGCATGCGGGTGCGGCTCTTGGAGAGGGGAAGAGGCAGGGAGGCCTGTGGTTGATTGTTGGGCCAGAGCCTGAGTTCCCACCGTGGCTTGGCCTAATCTCTCTCCTGCTTGCTTTTTTGGGTGACCCAAGTTGGTTTCCCTCCTCTCTGGTCTTAGGGCCACTGAAGAGAGAGAGACCACAGTATGGGGGAGGCACCGGGCAAGAGCAGAATCCGTGGGGCCCATGTGCTCGTCCCAGCCCGCCATGCCCACAGGCTCCTCTGCCGTGCCTCAGTCAGCAGTAACTGGGCACGCAGTGCCCTGCTCTGCATGGTGATGTCATTTAACCACTCTGCACTACTACAGTCACCCCTCAGGCAGGCAATATTATTCTTACCCTCACCTTATTGCCAAGGGAACTGAGGCCCAGACGGAATGTAGGTGACTAGAACTATGAGGGCCCCACACTTTCCTCCCCTCTTCCAGGCACCAGGCCTCCTGCACTCTTCCCACCCCCGTGCCTTGAAACCTGCTCATAATTACTAGAAAGAATCTGAAAAGCTCACTTGCTGTCCAGTCCCGAGGTAGCCACAGCTTACTGGGTGGGTTGGGCAGCAAGTGTGGCTGGGCGCTGGAGAAAGGACAGAGTTCCGAGGGAGAGATTTCAGACACTTGTGTGCCCTGGTCCGTGAGGACCTGGCTGCTTACTCTAACTCAGCTCAGGACTGGCCAGAGAGGGTGATGGTTTGCAGATGGCCGAAATCAGATGTCAGGAGCAGTGGGCAAGCCATGGGCTCCCTCCCCAGCTTGCTTACCCCAGCAGGGGTCCATCCGGGGCTGGAGGGGAACTCACAGGACTGTGGATTTGCCCTGCAGCGGGCACCTCCTCTGCCCCTAAGGTGGGAGAGCTGTCACAGATGAGAAGCAGCTTTGGTCCTTGGCCTTTTTGCTGGCCTACTCCAGCCCAGCCTACCCTACCTGAGCCTGCCCACTCCAAGGGGAAGCCAGCAAGTCAGAGATGGAGGAAAGGAGACCCGCATGTCATTATAAGTGCTGAAAACACCTGCAGTAGCCAACCCCAAGCTGTGCCCGGCTGCCTTTTGAGGCCAGGCTGGGAGAAGTCCTGCTAGTCACTTGAAACTCAGCAAAAAGCCGGAGGCATTGAAAGGGTCATGTGCATAGAACAGCACTGAGACAGCTCAGGGGAACAAGGCAGCAGACCCAGCTCTCCAGTAAGGTAGCTGTGTCAGCTGGACCGACCACCTTCTTTAAGGGTGCCTAGTCCTTCATCTGTCTGGTGACCCAGTGAGTGAGATGGTCTCTCACCTCAGCCAGGTTAGCAGTCATGGTCTATGCTCACCCAGTTGGACACAGATGCCCTCATACTTCCTTTCACACACTGACACACTTGCAGCCAGGCCCTCTTCGTGCTGGGCCAAGGGTCCAGGAACCCTGTTTGATTCTCTCCCTGGATTCTGGGGCACCCAGTAGAGCTGGTTGGTCACTCCCTCCTCTCCTGGGCTCCACCCCCAGTTTCTGCCCAGCTCCCTGAGTCCACTCCTTGCCCATCACCTCTTGGCTCCTGGTCCCTGAGGCCCCCGGCTGAGCCTTCACTGTCTGGCTGCGGATGGCTAGAATCTCTGCCTAGCCCCCGGGCCTCTCCTGCCTGGTGTACCACATTTTCCTGCCGCGCCCCACGCTCTGCCATGGGAGCCAAGCCCTAGAGGGGGAGGGAGGCACAAAGGAAGCCCCAGGGCGGGAAGCAGGTGTAAAGCAGTGGGGACTCCTGTGGCCCAGGGCAGGAGGGGGGCAACTGGAGCTGTTCAACTTGAAGGGCTGAGCAGGTGGCCCTCTGCAGCTGTTTTTTTGACTCGGTAAAGCTGGTACAACACCAGGATGCCCCCTCCTCTGTGAAACAAAAGCAGCTCCTTGGAGCTTTTGCTGAGAAGCACTTCCCACTGCACTTCCTCTGCTATTCTGCAGGGGGGAAACGGCAAGATGGAGCTGGCTGGAGAAGTTGGGGACACACCAGGCACCTGTATCTGCAGCCCAAGTACATGGTGGTAAAATGTGGAAAGGCCTCCTGGGCTGATCTACTTCTCTTTCTCTTTTCCAGCACAAATTGAAGTGATCCCTTGCAAAATCTGTGGGGACAAGTCATCTGGGATCCACTACGGGGTTATCACCTGTGAGGGGTGCAAGGTGAGTTGTAGGAACATGTATGTGCGTGCACACGCGCGCGCACACACACTCAGACATATACAGACACACACGTGCGTGTCTTCTCTTCAGATTGGAAGACAAGGGGCTCGTGGTCTCCAGAGACGGCGAAGGAGCTGTCGGGATCATGAGAGTCCCTTGTCTTAAGCTGGGGAAGTGATTGCAGTACAAACTACAACGACACAAAGAAACAGAGGGGAGAAAACAGAGGGCGGGCTGGAGCATGTGGAAGAGCTAAGGCTGGCTCTTGTGGACAGAGCCAGCCCTGGCCAGGATAAGGGGTCTCAGACCCCCAAACCCCGGCCTTCCCCAGGGTTTCTTCCGCCGGAGCCAGCAGTGTAACGTGGCCTACTCCTGCACCCGGCAGCAGAACTGCCCTATCGACCGCACCAGTCGCAACCGATGCCAGCACTGCCGCCTGCAGAAATGCCTGGCCCTGGGCATGTCCCGAGATGGTGAGGCCAAGCAGGCAGCCCCCCAGTGCTCCCTGCAGTCTCCAGGGCTCAGCCTAAGCCTGCTGTGCCAGACAAGGGCTACCCTGCTTATATGCCCTTTGGAAGGCCATTCTGTGTTCCTTGACAGCTCTGTTTCTTCTCTTTGAGGGTCACTACCTCGAAGCTCTGTAGAGTCCTGAGGCTCGGCTGTGACAAGCCTTTTCCCAAGGACCCCCAACCCTCTCACCTCTTCTTCCTTGGGATGAATTCTTCTCCCACTGCCCCAGCTCCTATCAGTTCTACTTCTTCCCTTCCCGTTCCATCACCCTAGTTCAGCTCTCTCTCCCTCCCCGGTCTCCCCTTCCCATCCTAGGACTCAGATTGCCCAAGAAGTACCCAGCAGGCAGGGAAGTGTGGGGGCTGTGTTCTCCGCTCCTATTCACCCTCCTCACCCATCCCTCCTCGCAGGTCCCCCACAGAATGAGCTGGGGTGGGAGGAGGTAATGGGGAGCCAGAAGGAGCCTGTCAGCACTTTTCAGTGCTCAAAATAACAAAGCGAAAGGAAACATGCAGGGGTACAAGGGACAGGCGGGGCGAGGGGCTGTGCCCCCACACCTGGGAGGGGGCGGGGGGAGCAAAAGGCAGGAAAGAGAGAGCAGAAGAGGATGTTCAGAAGCAAGCCACGGAGCCTGGGTTGGGCTGTGGTGAGTATCTAGGTCACCAGGGAGCCTGCAGGCCTGACCACAGGGAGACCTGTGTTCTCAGCCCTTCTCTTCCTCCGGCCCTCCCAGGCAGGCGTGTTGACCCCGATACAGCCTGAGGCTCCCTGCCTGATGCCCCCAAGCCTCAATCTTCGGAGGTCAGAATCCCCAGCCTGGGCCATGGCTGGAATTCTACCACTATTCAAAGCTGGTTTGGAACTTAGATAGTGCTCAAGAGACAGAAATGGCAGGTCGGGCAAATTCTGAAGGGAACAAGCATGACGGGTGGGTGGAGTCTTGGGTCTAAATTCCCAAAACGTTGGGGAGGTGGTCCTGGGGCAAAGATAGAGAATCTGGACTTGGGGTTGGAGCGGCAGGTTCATCCTGCCTGTTGACCCTACTCTGAACCCTGTTCTGCCTCCTAAACTCCTGATCCCTGGACCTCCTTCAGCTGTCAAGTTTGGCCGCATGTCCAAGAAGCAGAGGGACAGCCTGCATGCAGAGGTGCAGAAGCAACTACAGCAGCAGCAACTGCAGCTGCAGCTGCATCGGGAACAAGTGGCAAAGACCCCTCCAGCAGGGGGCCACGGAGCGGACACCCTCACCTGCACCTTGGGGCTCTCTGATGGGCAGCTGCCCCTGGGTTCCTCACCTGACCTGCCTGAGGCCTCTGCCTGTCCCCCTGGCCTCCTGAGAGCCTCAGGCTCTGGGCTGTCATTTTCTCACACCTCAGCCAAAGCAGAGCTCAACGGAGTCCCCTATCACCCCGAGTACAGCCCCAAGCAGGGCAAGGCTGAGGGCACAGAGAGTGCCTGTAGCGCAGGCAGCCAGCCTACCCCTGGCAGATGTGGACTTCATTTTGAGGAAGCCAGGCATCCTGGGCTTGGAGATCCAGAACCGGGCCCAGACAACTACTGCAATCCCAGTTTCTGCAGCACCCCAGAGGCACCATATGCCTCCCTGACAGAGATTGGTGAGCAGCTGGGGAGGCGGTGAGGATGAGGGAGGGGGTCCCACTAGCACCCATGCTGACTAAATGTGTTCCCCAAGAGTGTGGAGACCCGGCCAAGGGGCTGTTGGAGGGGGCAGAGTAGTGGGGCAGGGGGCAAGGGGTCCTTGTAAGGGTTGGGGAAGGAGCTGCCTGAGACCGAGCAGTGCCTCCCCCTCTGGCCGCAGAGCACCTAGTGCAGAATGTCTGCAAGTCCTACCGAGAGACATGTCAGCTGCGGCTGGAGGACCTGCTACGGCAGCGCGCCAACCTCTTCTCCCGGGAGGAAGTGACCAGCTACCAGAGGAAGGTAAATCTGGAGACTGTGCCGCAGGGAGGGCCCCATCTCCACTGGGGAATCAGAGAGGACTGTCTGCACCTGCAGGGGGAGGGAGAGGGTGTATCCAATGGACACTGGCTCCCAAAAAGTGTGTGTACCTCTGTTAAGTATGCTTTGGCTTCTGTGTGTGTGTCTACAGCCTAACAGATGGGTGAAAACTTTTCCTTAGGCCTTGCCTATTAAGCTTTTCCCAGCCTCCAGCGTGTCTTGGTTTACTCTCTTGCTCCTCCATCAGTACCAACAATGATCAGAATCCCAGTGACTGCTGGTGAAACGCCTTTTCTCTGCCAGGCATTGTGCTGAATGCCATACGTAGGTCATTCTCAAGTCATTCAACAGTCAAGCTGTAAGGGTGACATTTACTCCTGTTTTTTAAAAAATTGGTGGAGAGGTAATGGGGATCAAACCCAGGCCCTCATGCATGTGAGGCAAATGCTCTGCCATGGAGCTATGTTCCCCAGCCCTTATTCTTCTTTTTCTCTTTTTTCTTTCAGTACTGGGGATTGAACCCAGGACCTTTGCAGTAAGCAACATCCCCAGACTCTTATTTTTAATTTTTTATTTCGAGATAAGATTTTACTAAGTTGCTCAGTTTCTCAGGCTAGGCTCAAACTTGCAGTCCTCCTGCTTCATCTTCCCAGTACGCTGGGTTCAGGAGTGATCACTATACCCGGCTCTTTGTCCCCGTTTTAGTAAACTGGGAAACTGAGTCAGCAGGTTTAATAGACATATTCAGGGTCACAAAGCTGTGAAGCCAAAGTGAAATCCAGGTCCACCAGGATCCAAGGCATGTGCTGTCCCTTGTTCACACTCCAACAATACCACCGCTTTGGAAGACACACATTTAGCATTTCCCTTGTGTCTCTCTAGGTTATTAAGACCTTGGCTATGTCCTTTTGCAGGGAGTGTAGGCAGCATGTCCTTTTTACAATGAGATCCAAATTGTTAGAGGGCCTAACTGTATCTCATACATTTTTCATTTCCCCACAACAGCTAGCACAGTGCCAGCAGCTGGTTGGTGCTCAGTAAATGAGATCATCATACAGGAATTGACCCCAGTGCATTTATGCTAAAAATGAGCTTTAAAAAACTTGTTGTGGTGCACCTCTGTAATTCCAGTTACTTGGGAGGCTGAGGTAGGAAGATAGCAAGTTCTAGGGCAGCCTGAGCAACTTAGCAAGAATTCACTTCAAAATACAATTAAAACTCAGGAGGCTGAGGCAGGAGAGTCACTGTGAGTTCAAGTCCAGCCTGAACTACATAGTGAAACCCTGTCTCAAAAAGACAAAAAAAGTAAATTAAAAGAGACAGGGGCGTAGCTCAGCACTCACTGGGTTCAATCCCCAGTACAAAAAAAAAAAAAATTGTGTTGGGCTAGGTGGGTGGCTCATTGGTAGAATGCTAACCTAGCATTCATGAGGCCCTGGGTTTAATCCTCAGCACTGCGTAAATAAAGAAATAAATAAGCCAATGTTGAGAATGTGAGGGTTTAGAACCTGCCCCTTGCAGCTATTTGGCGGGGCCCTCAGGGGCTTGGGAATATGGCAGGGTCCTACACAGAGCTACAGAGGGGCCCCTTCCCCTGCAGTCCATGTGGGAGATGTGGGAGCGCTGTGCCCACCACCTCACCGAGGCCATTCAGTACGTGGTGGAGTTTGCCAAGCGGCTTTCAGGCTTCATGGAGCTCTGCCAGAATGACCAGATCGTCCTACTAAAAGCAGGTGCCTGGGGCGGAGAGGGGATGGGTGCGGGGGCCAAGCCAAGCGCAGGGAGGTGGTGACAGTGAGTCAGAGGTTCCTGGCTTTGCTTGACAATGTCCACACATCTTTTACGCCCCCTCTACAGGAGCAATGGAAGTTGTGCTGGTCAGGATGTGCCGCGCCTACAATGCTGACAACCATACAGTCTTTTTTGAAGGCAAATATGGTGGCGTGGAGCTGTTCCAAGCCTTGGGTGAGGGCCAGGGGGAAACAAGAGAGATTCTGACACCAGCCCCTCGAAAAGCCTCACGACCCAAGGCGCCCTCTTTGCAGAGCTGAGTGTCCCTCTGCTCCAGACACCAGCGGACTTGCTGGCCTTGCTCACTCTTTTTTTCAGGGGTGGGGGTGGGGAGCGGTACAGGGAATCAAACTCAGGACCTTTCACTTTCCAGGCAGACACTGCGTGACTGAGCTAAATCCCAGGCCCGCTCATTCTTCTCATTTCCACTCTTCCAGGCTGCAGCGAGCTCATCAGCTCCATCTTTGACTTCTCCCACTCCCTAAGTGCCTTGCGCTTCTCTGAGGATGAGATCGCCCTCTACACAGCCCTGGTTCTCATCAACGCCAGTGAGTGTTGCCAGGCTTGGGGACAGGACTGTCAGGTGGCAGGGGCACAGCAAGACACTGCAGAGTTGAGGCTCTAGGATGTGGTTCAGTCTGGGAGAGTGCTTGACCCAGCAGAATGAGCTCCGCTCAATATTGCTGTAAAATAAAAGGAGTTAAAATGACAACTCAGAAGCATCTCCAAGCGGGGCAAGAGCAGCACAGAGTGGGGCTGTAGAGTGGGGAGGAGAGGGCCACTTCCCTGGTAGAGGCGAGTCTGACAGCCGTGTGTGTCAGCGATTCCTTGCTAACACGCTTTGGAACCACCTGAGGAGCCTTAAAAACTACTGCCGCTTGGATCCCCACTCCGGAGATTCTGGTGTAATTGATCAGTGCGCACCGGAATTTATAACAACCTCCAAGCCACATATGAGAATCCCTGCCCTGAGTGAACTCATTTTGAGGTGATTGGCATGCAGTGGCATCTCTGGCCTGGAGTGGGCTGGGCAGAGCCAGCTGAATCCAAGAAGGTGGGCCCACCTGCTACTGAGTTTGCAGATAAACAGAATCAGTCTTTGGGGCTCTGATCTGGAAATAAAGCCTTTAAAGTAGGGAATCAAGGCAAAACTGGCTTGGGTGTTGAAGTTAGCCTTAGGCTGCTGCAGAGGCCCAGCAAAGGCCTGAGGGGCTGGAGGAGGCCACTCCTACGTTCTTGTAGGAGTAGGGGGAGCTCTCTTCCAAGCCTTTCCCCACAACAGAATCCCAGTTCCTAGCATCAAATGGTTTATGTGAAATGGGAGGTTACCAGGGAGGAGGCAGCTTGGAGTTAGGAGATTAGAAGCTGCCATTCCTTTCATTTCTCCCCAATTTCCTTCAAGGACAGCTGGCTAAGCCCAAGCCTAAGAGGTTAACCACTATCACACGCACGCACACATGCACGCACTCAGCTGGGAAGGCCTCTTCAGCACAGGTCCTCAAAAAGATACAACCCTCTCCCCTTTTTCTTTTCTTTGTCGGAAATGAATGTCCATGTTCTTTCTCTTCTCACTCTGGTCCTGTCTCCTCCTCAGACCGGCCAGGGCTGCAGGAAAAAAGGAAAGTGGAACAGCTGCAGTACAGTCTGGAGCTGGCCTTTCATCATCATCTCTGCAAGACTCATCGCCAAGGCATCCTGGCAAAGGTGGGAGCCGCCCCTGGGGTAGGAGAGGCTAGGCCCCATGCCAGATCTGTGACATCAGGGCTTGTGACACTGGGACCGCGGGCTGCAGTTACAGAGGGTGCTGGAGGGCTGCAGATGTCAGAGAGGTGGCAGCAGCAGTGAGAACTGCGGGAATGAGCAGCTCCTTCCGTGAGCGTAGAGATGGAAAGTTAGAGAGCCTGGAATTGGAAGGCACCCCCAGAGAACAATTCGGTTTAATATAGCCAGCACTTAGCCAGCACCTGCCTGTACAAGGCACTGTGGAAAGATACTGAGACTCATTTTTGCCTCCACCAACCGATTTAATCTGGTACAAAGAGTCTTGTGTACTTTTTAATATAACCCTATATTAGAGTGTGATATGTGATATTATAATAGTATGGTTAGCAAAGTGCTTTCACTGTTACATACTCTGGTCCTCATGGCAACCCAGTCAATATAATAAATGGTAAAATTTCCCTGTTGTGCTGGGCATTAATGGTACGTGTCTGTAATTCTCAGTACTCTAGGAGGCTGAGTTAGGAGGATTAGAAATTCAAACTCAGCCTAGGAACTTAGTGTCTTAGCAAGACTCCATCTCAAAATAGAAATTTAAAAAGGTTGTAAAGGCCCTGGGTTCAGTCCTAGGTATCATAAAAAAAAAGTCCTTGTAGCAATAGGGAGACTTCTGTGACTTGTTTATGTGATTCATTAAGTGAAAAATGCAAATTTTAGTCCTAGTTCTCTTCCCACCATGACTCCATACACCCAATATGTTACTGTAAAAGATTTTGGAAAAATATTATGAGGGCATAGAATAGGGATTCAAAGTAATTTGAGGGTAAAAGAGATCATAAATGCTTCCTAGAGAAGATGCCATTTTAAACAAGGCCATGAAAGACATAAGGTTTTAACCAGCATTTGTGAGGAGACAGGGGTCTCAGGCTTAGGGAATGATACAAATAAAAAGGAGACAAAAAACTAGACGTGGTGCACACCTGTAATCCCAGCAGTCAGGAGATAGAGGCAAGAGGATCACCGTGAGCTTAAGGCCAGCCTGGGCTACCTAAGCAAGTGCAAAGCCAGCCTGCACTAAATATAAGACCCTGCCTGCCTAAAAAAAAAAAAAAAAAAAAGAAGGCTAAATAATGTAGATATGGGCAGGTGTGGTGATTTCTGCCTGAATCTCAGCACTCTGTAGGCTGAGGTTAGGAGGTTGCAATTTAAAGCAATTTAGTAAGACCTTGTCTGAAAACAAAAACTTTTTAAAAGGACTGGGAAGGTAGATCAATGCAAAGACCTTGACTTCAATCCCTAGTACCAATAATGATAGCAACAACAACAAAAATAATAATAGCAATAACAATAATGCACATATGGAGAATAGCTCATGGTACCTTTTGACTAAAGGGTGAGATCAGCAGCTGGGGTAGATTGATGAGGTAGAAGCAAGAGTCCAGTATGAAAATTAAGTCAGAGGGAAGTCAGGGAGGATTTTCAGTACCACATGAAAGAGTTATGCCTTTGTTTCTGGGCAATGCAGAGCCCTGAGGGCTGGAGGAATGATATAATCAGAGTGTTATTTGGTCAATTTACTTTGGAACCAGTATGAAGGAACCATTTATGTAATCAAAGGGCCCCTTGCTATGTGCCAGGCACAGGGCTAGTGTTCAGCATACAGAAATGACTTTAGAAAGAGAGAAATGACTTTAAACAGCCTCTGACTGAAAGAATTTGAACTTTAATCTAGATAGATTAGAAGAAGATAGTGTAACCCGGAGAGCTAATGTGGTTGGATCCACTTTTGAATCGCAATGCCTCCCCAGCTGTCACCCCTCAGCTACCAGCTCCATTTGATCCATTAGTGAGGCCTCCTGCCTGAACCACTGTTCCACCCTTGTCTGCCCGTTGCAGCCCCACAGCACCTGCTCAGCACCCACTACGGCCCGAGTAGGAAGGCAGTGCCATCACATCCTAGTCTGCTTCTCCACCCTCCTCTAGATCCCTATCATGCTGAGATGCACACCTACAGTCTGGCATCATGGCCAGGCAGACTGAGGAGATGACCCTGGGCTTCTTTTCTCACCTCACCCTCTGCTGCCCTGTTTTAGCTAATTTTTCTTGTTGCTGAGACAAAATACCCAGTACATACAGTTGAAGGAGGAAAGGTTTATTGTAGCTCACAGTTTGTAGAGGTTTCACTTCATAGTTGCTGATTCCAAGGCAGAGGGGCATCACAGAGGAGAAACAGTTCATGGTAGGCAGAAGGCAGCAGGCTGCAAGTGACCAGCATCGACCCTCCTTCTATCCCTTATATCTTATCCAGGCTACCCACCCTTAGGATGGGGAGCACTCACATCCAGAGTGAGGCACCGTTAATCCTACTCAGAACTATACCAAACCAATCAGTGGACTAATTTAGTAAGCACACACCTTTGACCCCAGCATCACACACTCTAGATCCACACAACATGCCCCCTTCGTCACTCATTCCAACCACCCCGGCCTCCTTGCTATCTCTTGAACACATCAAGCCCAGTTGCATCCCAGAGTGTTTGTGCCCGCTGGAAGGCTCTTCCCCTAGTTTTTTTGTTTTTTGGGTTTTTTTTTGGGGGGGTGTTTGTTTGTTTAGGGTTTTTTGTTTTTGTTTTTGTTTTTGTTTGGTCTTTTTGAGATAGGGCTTTGCTATGCAGTTCAGGCTGACCTTGAGTTTGTAGTGATCCTCTTGCTTCAGCCTCCTGATTACAGGCATGTGCCACCATGCCCTCCCCGTTTTTTTTTGTTTTGTTTTGTTTTTTTTCTGGTACCAGGAATTGAACTCATGACCTTGTGCTTGCCAGGCAGGCATTGTGCCACTGAGCTAAATCACCAGCCCGTCCCCCAGTTTTCTGAATGGCTTTCTCTGTCATTCAGAAGAGGTTGTCCCTAACCAGTTACTTCATATAATAAGCCCTGTATCCTTCACCCTGAATTAGTTTCCTGTAAAGAACTCATCCAATACACCATATGCAGTCGTGTGTTGCTTACTGATAGCTTCTTTGTGATGTGACCTCAGGGAGCATACTTACACAAGCTAAAACAGCTAACTATAATCTTATGAACGTTATTGATCATTTCTGGATGCACTGTTACATGGCACTTAACTGTATTTATTTTCTGGTTTCCTCATTAGAATATAAATTTAATAAAAGCAGAGATCTTATCTCATCACAGAGTCCATCACATTGCCCAGCCCAGATTCATACAGTTTCTCAACAAATATTTGTTGAATCAATGAACAAAGCTATTGCAATACACCAGACAAACTCAGTAAAGTAGTAGATGCAAAAGATAATGAATTCAAGAGTTATGAAGGGGTTACCGTGCCCTTGGCTTTCTTCTGTCACTTTCCTAGGAAACTAAGCTGGGGAAAGAGATAATAGGTGGAGAGAGGTGTTTGGTATTTTTTATTGTTGTTGTCTTTTTGAGACAGGGCCCCACTATGCAGTTCAGGCTGACCTTGAGCTCACTTTATAGCCCAGGCTGGTCTTGAACTCACAACGATCCTCCTGCCTCAGCCTCTTGAGTGCTGGGATTACAGGCGTGTGCCACCATGCCCAGTCTGCAGGAGATCAATTGTATTTTCACCCTTTCTCCAAGAAGGTGTCCCTGCCTATTTCCATATGGGTTTCTGTGCTTTTTTTTTTTTTCCTTTTGCAGCATTGGTTGATTGAACCCAGGGCCACATGAATGCTAAGCAAGAACTCTACCACTGAGCTACATGCCCACGCCTTTTTTCATTTCATTTTGAGACAGCATCTCACTAAATTGCCCAAGCTAGCCTAGAATTTGCAATTGTCCTTCCTCAACTCCTGATTTTCTGGGATTATGGGTGTACACCCTTGTGCCTGGCTTTTGGCCTGTGCTTTTTCCATTTCCCCTCTGGCTGAGGGCTGGCAGGTTTGGTTTACTGCTTGCTGTGTTAGGTAACTGCTCAGAAAGTCTGTTTAGTTCAAACAGTTACTGAGCATGTGCCATGTGCCAAGCACCATAATAGCTACAGAACACAGAGAGGCAGACAGGTAGACTTTGCCTAAGGAGCTTACATGTAGCCTGGGAAAATATAAACTGGATCTTTTTCCTACAGTGTAGTGAGTGTTATGCAGAGGGAAGCCCAAAGAAAGGGCCTGTAATCCATCAAGGGATATGGACTTAGGGAAATATTCCCAGGGGAAGTGACACTTGGAGTAGGAATTAGCCAAGCAAGAGAGAGTTAGAGCTGGGCGTGGTGACGCTCGCCTGTAGTCCCAGCACTCTGGAGGCTGAGGCAGGAGGATCGTTGTGAGTTTGAGACCAGCCTGGACTACAAAATGAGCTCAAGGCCAGCCTGAACTGTGTAGTGAGACCCTGTCTCAAAAAGACAAAATAAATAATCAATAAAAAAAGAAAGAAAAGAGAGAAAGGCCTTTGAGAGGATGGGAACAACATGAACAAAGACAAAGGGCCTGTGAGCCAGGTTTGTTTCTGGAGTAGCAGGAACACACAGGGGTGGCGGGGGGAGTTCACCCAGAACACGTTCACCTATGCCATGTCACCTGTCACTTAACAGCTTCCTGGACACATACATACTTCTACCAGGGGGCTCGGGGATCCCAAAGTGCCAAGTATATAGGGAGAAAGCAAGGAGGGTTAACCCAGGCCAGGAAGGGCCCTAGAGAGAGCTCTGAAGTACTGACCTTCTTTTCGCATTAACCCACCGCCAGCTGCCACCCAAAGGGAAGCTGCGGAGCCTGTGCAGCCAGCATGTGGAAAAGCTGCAGGTCTTCCAGCACCTCCACCCCATCGTGGTCCAAGCCGCTTTCCCACCGCTCTACAAGGAACTCTTCAGCACTGAAATCGAGTCCCCCGAGGGGCTGTCCAAGTGACCTGGAGGAGGGGTGCTTTTTCTCTCTCTTCAGCATGCTGGCCACCTTCCAGGACCCAGCTCCACCCTCAGCCCGTGCTCATCCCTTCCCCATGCCCCGTACAGGGTGGTCCCCGCCTATTCTCTGGGAGTGAGTGTATGCTGAGACTGGTTCTCTGCCCCCAGACTTGCCTGGCAGGGAGACAGGGCGGGAATAGAGGAAAATCCTCTCCAGCCTCAGCCTTGTTCTGTGTCCTTCCCTGCAGCCTCCACTCCAGGTCTGGGAGTATGGAGTGGGTGGGATATAAGGACTCTGGGAGGACCAAGGTGTCCTCAAGAAAACAAGAGAATTCAGGGCACCCTGGACGAAGAGAACTCAACTCTGGGCTCAGAAGCTAAGAACAGGCCTTTGAAATACCTCATTGTATTCCCCATGTGCTTCAGCTGGGGGAGATGGATCACTCAGAGACTAGTGCAAGACCCCAGAAGGACCTGTATATAACATGAATCTGGATCCTTAGAACTTTCAGCCTTCCTCTCAGTTCAGCAAAGCAGTTGCGGGGCACCTGCCCTTTTCCTGGGGTCTAAAAACCTGGGTATGTGGAGGAGGGTAATGATGAAATGGGGGTGAAGGACCAGGGTAACTGTTTTAAAGGATTTGGGCATGGGAGAGGCTACAACGGAGGCCAAGGACATGACAGACAGATGCAGAGTTCGAACTCAGACTTCTTACAGGCACTTTAAAAATAGATTTTAGGAGTTAACACAACTCCTAAACAGAGATACGCATTCACATACAGGTGGAAAGCATGCAACCTCAGCCTGCAGGTTTTATAGACACTTGTGATATGACACAGTCACTCATCCTTGAGGCCACAGCTCAGAAAACCCTAGTGCCTGCGGGGAGAAACTCAGTGCAGGCTGGGCACGGTGGCACACGCCTGTAATCACAGCACTGGGGAGGGTCACTGCGAGCTCAAGACCAGCCTGAACTGCGGAGTGAGACCCTGTCTCAAGAGAAAAAAAGAAAGAAACTCAGTGCCGAGGGACCCAGGCACATTCCCACGATACTCCAGCCAGCCAGTCTCAGTGGGGTGGTCCTCATCCCACCGCAGCACCGGCTGTCTTCTGTCAAAAGAACACCCAGGGAAACAGAGAGAGCTGACTGGGGTCAACCCAAAGGCCATGATAGAGCCAGGAAGACTTCCTTGGCCCTGGTCCCCGGCGTTGCTCCCACAGTGGAGAAAGGAAGGCCGTGCTGTTGTACCACTGCGGTCGGGGGTGCCGACTCCCACATGAGGCAGAGCCCGGGCGCCGGGCAGGACCTGGTTCTCCCGCTGTGATCTTGCCCCAAACGTCTCTTGGCTTTACAGATAGTGGTGAACTCTCCTGGGAGGGACAAACAGATGACAGGAAGGAACTGTTTTTCTTCTCTCAGGGGAGAGATTTAGCTGGGTAAACATAAAATCCACCTTGTGCCACTCTTTATAAAATTATTTTAAAGGCAAAAGTTGTGTGTGTGTGTGTGTGTGTGTGTGTGTGGTGGTGGTGGTGGTGGTGGACGGCCAAAGGATGACTACCCCCACGCCGGCTGTCCAGTGCCATTTTTGTGTCCACTCAGCAATCCATCATATTGTAAGGATTCCAGCCTCCCGGTTCCCCCTGAGCTGAGCAGTGCCCCAGCGAGGCCAGTGAGTTGATCCTCCCGTAACCCCACTGAAGCTGCCTCACAGTGGAGCTCCCAGGGCAATGCTGTGGACCGAGAACTTTCCCACAAATGATACCCATGGGGGTTGTTTAGATTGAGAAGTTCACAGAATTGCCCTGCATCTGGGAGACTAAAAGACAATCCCCTGGAAGGTGGTTAGCTCCAGGATGTCTCTAGCTCTCCAGGGGGAAATAAGGATATCTGAGAGACCCTTCAGAGATCCCCCTGCTGCAGCCTCTACTGCAGCCCCCTCCCTGCACAGCCACCCTTTTCACCCCCCCCCCTCCTGTAGTGGCACTGGCTGCAGCCCTCCTGGTGGCTTTATTTATTTATTTTGCACCAACAGGATTGCTGCAGACTCATTCTCGCCTGGTTTAAAAAGGGAGAGAGAGGGAGGGAGGCAGGAATAGAGAGACAGAGACAGAGAGAGAGGGAGAGAGAGAGAGAGAGAGACAGAGAGAAATGCTTCCTGGCTCTTTTCTCTCCCTCAGTCTTGGCAGCGACAGCCACAGCAGCAGCAGCAGCAACAGCAGCAGCAGGCGGCAGCAGGCAGGGGGGCAGCGGGCAGTGGGGACTGAGGCACAGAGGGGAGGTGCAGGGGCCGAGGACCTGCTTGAATGGGACAGCGTCCTCAGCCCTGGACAGATGCAGTGACCAAGTTGATGCCACCCTCCAGCTTCTCTGGTAAGTGCCCCTTCTCTCTGTCCCAAAGCTGCAGCTGCCCTTTTCTGTAACATTCTCAGAGACAAAGCCAGACCGGTGTCCCTATCAATGAAAAAGGCAGCTGCACCCCACCCCTGCCACCCATTAATCCGGCCCCACAGGACTTTGATAGGGAAACTAAAACGTCCCAGGTGCCCCTAGGAGGGAGGGCTCCCTGGAGTCCCTTGTCCCCAGTACTTCCTCTACCTCTGGTGGGGGGGTTCCCCATAGTCTGTGGGATATTCCACAGATCTTCCCCCAGGGCAGCATTCCCCACACAGGTCCTCAAGCAGGTGTGTTTGGAGAGCACGCTGGTGTTCCTTGTTCTCTGGACTGTCACACAGAGGCAAGGAGGAAGCTCCCCTCCCTTGAGGGGGTCATGTCCCAGAGCCCACCCTCTGAAGGAGAGAAAGAAGTGGCTCTGGCACCTATCTGTCTCTGCAAAGTGGCCGGAAGCCAGTTATGTAGCCACAGTGGTTGGCAGGGGAAGTTATGTGATTAAATTAGCCACTTTATAAATAAGAGAGACTGACCCTAGGTCCCCCAGCCCCTGGCCCAGCAGGCTGTGGCAACTGAGAGGAAACTCACAGGAGTGGGAGGGAAGGAAGCCGCGTTTCACGCTTCACTGCACTTTTGCTGAATGCAGAGCAGAAAGGATGAGCAGGAACTGCAGCAGCTGTGATGAAGAGCTAGCTGTCAGGTGGACTTCCCAGAATGGCCCAGGGAGCAGGAGGGAGGCTGGGACGCTGCTGTCCCTGGAGAACTCCAAGCATGCCGAGATACCTGTTAGGTCAGAACAAGGGCAGCCTTTGTCCCTTGCCATAATTTCTCAGAACATTTCCCTGCACCCCTCTGTTCTGTCGGCCTCCTTCTTTAGTCCAGTGCTGTCCAGAGATCCTCCCGGAGGAAGGTGAGAGTGGGGAAGAAGAGGAAGAAGTCACACCATCTCTTAAACTGCCTCTCTTGTCTTCCATGTGGGAGGAAGTAGGGCATGTAGCAGAAGCTGACCCCATAGGGCCCAGAAAGCCTAAGGCCCCAAAACCCAGAAGTGATAAGGACCGACGCCTGGGAGAGACTCGCAACCTGGTTCTTGCTCCTATTTCTTTGCCATCCCTTGCCAACTCCAATACCTCCCCTCCCTTGGGTTCCCTGTTCACCCAAGGTGCAACAAGGGAGGGGCTTCTCTTCTATCACCTCAGCCAAGTCTGCAGTGGTCAGTCACCATAGTCACCAACTTCCTAATATTGCCCAGGCCCCGGTACTCAGCAACCTGTTTTACATCAGTAGCTGTGCACACTGCCTGGGCCCAGTTGTCTGCTGTGCTGTCCCATAGTATCTGGTCAGACATCGTCTCCCTTTCTTTGTCTACGCCTCCCTGGTCACAATCTGCCTCTTGTACACTGCTCCCACTGCTCAGGGCAAAGCGGGCAAGAGCTCACTCTCAGCTTCACACATAGACTAGAAGCAATACACCATTAAGGATGGTTATGAGACCCGGTACCAAAACAAAAAGGATGGTTATAAGAGACTCAAGACTGAGGTCTGAGAAACAGACCTGAAACCCTGGGCACCCTCTGGATCCCTCTCACACTCCAACTCCATGCCCAGGGGCGGAGGGCTGTGTTTTGATCTTTTGTAAGGGATTCCCAGCTTTCCTGGCAGGCACTCCCTGCACCCTGGGCCATGGCTACTGTGCCCCTGGGCTATTGTCCTCACAGGCCCTCTAGAGACACTGGATCTGCTGGTCCAGAGCTCGGGCCCCGGGCCAGGCCGAAGGAGGGCAGAGACCAGGGGCAGAGCTGAAGCCTGCGTGTTCCCCAGCCTCCAGTGACTTAGTTGAGGTGAGGACCTGTTTCTGTCAGTACAAAAAGCTCTGGCCAAGAATGTGACCTCCTTAGGCCTTAGAGAAAGCTGTGGATTTAAAAAAAAAAAAAAAAAAGGAAGACAAAGGTGGGCAGAGAAGAACAGAGTGGTGCTGGGGAGAGCTGCTATGAGGGCAGGGGCACCAGATCTCACGGACCCAGGAAAACCCCCATTCTAGGCAGATTCAGAGTTCCTTCCCTGCGGCTCCCTGCTTTATTCCCATAGAACTTTCTCCACAGAAATCAGCTTGACTAGGGTTCCATGAGGACATGGCTGGTTATCCAGGGCTGGGAGGGGGAAGGAAAGGAGAGATTCCTTAAAGAGAAGCCCCTGAAAGCCCCAGGGCAGTAGCACACCAGAATCCTTCCTGGTTTTGTGCCCCCCTGCCCAGCAATACAGCAATAGAGACAAATAGGCCAATTCCTGTCTCCTCTAAGGAGGGCAGGGAAGTCCAGGGTCATCATCTGAAGCCACGCTCCAAAAAGGGCCATGTCATCATCTATTCCAGGACTCAAGAGGGGATGGAGGCGGCCAAAGCTCCGAAGCAAGCCTGGCCCCCGTGGCTTTTCCTGCTCCTCCTGCCTGGAGCGGGCAGTACCAGCTGCCCTGCTGTGTGTGACTGCACCTCCCAACCCCGGGCAGTGCTCTGTGCCCACAGGCGGCTGGAGGCTGTCCCTGGGGGACTCCCGCTGGACACAGAGCTCCTGGACCTGAGTGGGAACCGCCTGTGGGGGCTTCAGCGGGGTATGCTCTCCCGACTGGGCCTGCTTCGGGAACTGGACCTCAGCCACAACCAGCTCTCCACACTTGAGCCCGGAGCCTTCCATGGCCTACAAAGCCTACTCACACTGAGGCTCCAGGGCAATCGACTCCGCATCATGGGGCCTGGCGTCTTCTCAGGCCTGTCTGCCCTCACTCTGCTGGACCTCCGCTTCAACCAGATTGTCCTCTTTCTGGATGGAGCTTTCAGTGAGCTAGGCAGCCTCCGGCAGCTGGAGGTCGGGGACAACCACCTGGTGTTTGTGGCTCCCGGGGCCTTTGCAGGGCTGGCGCAGCTGAGCGCCCTTACTCTGGAGCGCTGCAACCTCAGCACGGTGCCTGGCCTTGCACTCGCCCGCCTCCCAGCACTCATGGCCCTTAGGCTCCGAGAACTGGATATTGAGAGGCTGCCTGCGGGGGCACTGCGGGGGCTGGGGCAGCTGAAGGAGCTGGAGATCCACCACTGGCCGTCTCTGGAGGCTCTGGACCCTGGGAGCCTGGCTGGGCTCAATCTAAGCAGCCTGGCCATCACTCGTTGCAATCTGAGCTCGGTGCCCTTTCAGGCACTGCACCACCTGAGCTTCCTCAGGGTCCTGGACCTATCTCAGAACCCAATCTCGGCCATCCCAGCCCGAAGGCTCAGCCCCCTGGTGCGGCTCCAAGAGCTCCGGCTGTCAGGCACCGGCCTCACCTCCATTGCTGCCCACGCCTTCCACGGCTTGACTGCCTTCCACCTCCTGGACGTGGCAGATAATGCCCTTCAGACGCTAGAGGAAACAGCTTTCCCTTCTCCAGACAAACTGGTCACCCTCAGGCTGTCTGGCAACCCCTTAACTTGTGACTGCCGCCTCCTTTGGCTGCTCCGGCTGCGCGGCCGCCTGGACTTTGGCACGTCGCCCCCGGCCTGTGCGGGCCCCCAGCATGTGCAGGGGAAGAGCTTGCAGGAGTTTTCAGACATCCTGCCTCCAGGGCACTTTACTTGCAAACCAGCCCTGATCCAAAAGTCCGGGCCTCGCTGGGTTATTGCAGAGGAGGGGGGACATGCCGTTTTCTCCTGCTCTGGAGATGGAGACCCAGCCCCCACCATCTCCTGGATGAGGCCTCAAGGGCCTTGGCTGGGAAGGGCTGGGAGAATTAGGGTCCTAGAGGATGGGACACTAGAGATCCGCTCAGTGCAGCTGCGGGACCGGGGGGCCTATGTCTGTGTGGTCAGCAACGTAGCTGGGAATGACTCCCTAAGGACCTGGCTGGAAGTAATCCACACGGAACCACCAAATGGCACTCTCCCTGACCCCAACAGCACCATGCCAGGGATCCCAGGGCCTTTCTTTCTGGACAGCAGAGGTGTGGCTATGGTGCTAGCAGTCGGCTTCCTTCCCTTCCTCACCTCAGTGACCCTCTGCTTTGGGCTGATCGCCCTCTGGAGCAAGGGAAAGGGCCGGGTCAAACACCACATGACCTTTGACTTTGTGGCACCTCGGCCCTCTGGGGATAAGAACTCTGGGGGTAACCGGGTCACTGCCAAGCTCTTCTGACCTTTCCTCCCACCCTGAGGATCCAGCCAAGTCCACTCCAGGTACCAAAGGGGAAGGCAGAAACAAAGCCACTTTGAACCTACCTTGTCCCAAGCAGCACAGATCTTTCACATCTGCCAGCATTGTGCCAGCAACCGGTGACACTGGTAGAAGGGCTGCCGCCCTGTGCTTTTCGTCTGAGGATGGCACTGTCATCTCTTCTCTGAGTGGAGAAGGGTGTTCCAGATACAGACCCTGTAGATAGCCTGGCCTTCCCTGAACCACCCCTCCAACACATATGCACAATGTGTGAACCATAACCAAGGTTCCAGTCTGCTATTCTAACCACTAGGCTTTCTTCACACACTTTAATAACCAATGCCACCTGCCAACCCCAGCTATAAGACTACTTGAGAGGTGCGGCTGGGAAGTGCCACTGCTTAATGCAATCTCTGCTCCTCACCCACACAGTTACCCTTTCTTTTCTGGCCCCCAGCCCCAGCCCAGCCCAGCCCAGCCCCAGCCTCTAGATGCAAGGAACTGGAGCCAAGGGTCCTCAGGCTAAGGAGAAGAGCGTGCATGTGTTGGGTGTGGGAGGCAGACCACACACTGGCACTGTCTGCATGAGCCTCCCTCCATCCTGTCTGACCATTAAACCTGCTGCCAAAAGGCCACCAGGGTCGCAGCCAAGACAAAACATGATCTCTGGGACTTTCTTTATCTCAGTTTACCCTCTTTTCCTCTTTCTACCTGCCCACTGATGAGTGTCTTGGTGACCTTGCCTTTGCCTAACCCAGCCCGCCAATGAAGGCAGAGGCCGATGCTGTCCACCTAGTTTAGTCTCAATTCTTTCCCTTCTACTTTCCCTCTCTGGAACTGAGGAGAGATTCCTCCACCTTCCAAGGGATGCCTACACCAAAATCCCAGCCTAGGACACCTCGCTCCTTCCCTTCCTTTACACTTCTGGTCACTCCTCTTCCACAGACACCTAGTGCCCTGGGGGGTAACCAGAAGAAGGGACCTCCTGGAAAACGACTAATAAATGCAAGAAACTGCATCTCTCGGAGGAGAGAGACCCAGCTTGGAGAGGGAAGGGAGGGTGGCCAAGCAAACTGTAGTGCAGGTGGAGGAAAGGGGTGGATTGGGTACAGTCTGCCTGGCTTCTTTCCACCGACCTCGGCAGCAACTCCAGCCCCATTGTGTTCAGCGCAGTCCCAGTGGGAAGCTGTCTCTGGACAGATGTCACCCAGATGGGGAAGAGGAATGAGCGGCAGAACTGCTGAGGGCTGCGGAGTGCGCCCCAGATAGAGGACAAAGCAGAGCTCCAAAAAGTGCAGATGCTGGGAATTGAAGGGACAGGGCAACAGCCTCAGTATCGTCAGAAGACAAGGCGTGGAAGGGAGCGGCGGGGCGGGACAGGAGGGACAGCCAAGTGGAGAATCACGCGGCGGCTCAGGAGCCTTTCTGCAGCAGATCTGCCCCATATCCTTAGTTTCCCTCCTCCTTGTGGAGTCCCCGCCCACCCCGTGCCAAACCACAGGCAGGCGTCCTGAGCTTCCAAGCTGCTGTCGATGTCCTTGCTCTGAGGAGAGCCCATTCATTACAAGAGCACCAGCTCAAATTGTCCCTGACAGGTGAAGGCAGCTGGTGCCACCGAGGAGGCAAAGCTCTTTAGTGGGGCAGAGGTGAATGTGAGAATCCAGCGGTTTGGTAAATGAGCCTGGGGAAACTGACATTCTTGAGAAATGGCCATCCCTGAGCCCACCTCCCCGCTGTGCACACAGCTCAGCATCCAGCAACCTCCCCTCTCCGTTTCTCTCTGCGATCTCCCATCCAGCAGCTTATTAGGTTGGGACCTGGGAGTTGGGCGCCAGCAGTTCTCACTCTACTTGCCCTCCCTGCAATGCAGACAAGGGCGGAAGCAGCACTGCTGGGGCCCTGGGGCAGCTAGGACAGATGAGCATCTGGCAGAGGGAGACACTGCTGCCCAAAGTCTCAGCAACACACACATGCAAGAGAAAGAAAAGTCGAGTCACGTGTGTAATTTCAAATTTACAGTGGCTCCATTAAACAAAATCAAAATGAAGCAAGCTTAGTTTTAATACTATATTTATTACCCAAACTGTTATCATGTCAATGTGTCCATATAAAAATCAGTAATGACATATTTACTATGTTTGTCATACTTGGTCTTTGACATCAATAGTATATTTTACACTTATAGGGCATCTCAATTCAGTCACTAAATTTTACCAGAAATATCTGTATTTAGATTTAATAAAATTCACCTTTGAAAAAGTAGAGTCACAAAAAAAAAGTAGATTCACACATTCAAGCTGTGCTAAACATAGTTAAAAGTTTCCAATAATTGAATCAAAGATCTGTTCTCGGGGCTGGGGATTTAGCTCAGCGGCACAGCGCCTGCCTGGCAAGCACAAGGTCGTGAGTTCGATTCCCAGTACCGGAAAAAAACAAAACAAATCAAAGATCTGTTCTCAATTTTAAATTAATTAAAATTAAATTTATATTTCTACTCCCAGTCACACTATCACATTTACACGTGTCTAACAGCCACATGAGCCCAGTGGCTACTGTACTGCACAGTACAGCTCCAGATACTATGACCCTGGGCATAGACTAGGGTCTCCCTGGTTGATGGAGTCTTCACCAAGAAACAGTCACGTCTCATGGAGATGTCTGTAGGGTTACTCTCTGCTACCACCCTTCTATGGCTTTCCCAGGACACCTTCAAAAAGTGAAGCATGTTAAAGGAACGAGGTCGCTGTGCTGAGTACTTCCAAGGGTGGTCCCACCATCAGCAAGCCAGTCCCTTACCATACCGGTCTGGGAAGGCTGTGGCGTGTGTGCCAAAGAATGTGCAAATACAACCGAGGATGTAAGTGGGTGGTGTGCTTACCGAATGGCTGTGGGGCATGCCCACACACAAGGCTATGATGGTACCACACGTACGGGACAATTCTACAGAGGCTCTGCCTGAGGTGGGGTGTGGTGACGCTGAGTGAGGAGAAAACATTTAGGAAGGCTCTTCCACGTCAAGTGGCCTTATGCATGCTTTCTTATTTAACCCTCACACGAACCCTGAAAGGCAGGAAGGCCACTGAGCTGATGGATCTCAAGGTCAAATAGATTCCACTGCTTAAGTGCATAGAACTACTTAATAAGGAAACTGCGTTTGAACTCAGCACGGTCTGACTGAACCCCCGCCCCCAGTTTCTACCCTACTGCCACACTCGCTGTTATTATCCCTCTCAAAACCTACCTGTGACAAAGATGACATCTTCCACCTGACTCATTCTGAGCTTTTTATGGAGGGCTGGGTCAGCTGTTGATCCTCAGCTTCTCTTCACCTTCCCTAATGTACCTGACTCAAGAAGTTGTTCATCTGTCCTCTTTCTTCTCCATCCCCTCTCCCAATATCCCAACTGCCTCTGCCTTAGGACAGGTGAAAAGGAGCAGAAATTCCAAGGATCTGATAGACTGATGCAAAAGGCCTGTCCCCCAGCAATAGATATCTTCTGATTTAAAATGCAGGCTACAGATTTGATAGTTCCTTTTTTGGGTCCTAAATTTAGCAACTTCCTAGGTTAGAGAAAAGCTGCTTGGGAATTTCCAGTATGGGGACAACCTGTGAGCTCTTTGCATTCACTGACTCTGCCCACTTTCTGCCTGCCCCTGTCTAGCAGAGCCTTCCTGAGGTCACCTCATCCTACCTTCCTCCACCTCTCTCCTATTTCAGTCATGGTTTCACCTAGGCCAAGAGAATTCTGGACCCAAAGTATTCTGGCATCATCCCGGCACTCCCCATGTTGCTCCCTGATGTATTCTTTCTCTAATTTCTGTTTCTTTCACTGTACTGGATACTGATGCAAGGAATGAGCATCTTGCAAAGCAATGATCTTCAACTTTGAATTGTAACTCGCCAAGAATACCTGGTACATGATTTGAAAAAAATGTTTATGTTTTGCAGTTGTCTGAAGCCCTCACGGGCTCCAAGGAACACAGGTTAAGAAGGTGCTGTGGAGGTTCTAGGTTACAGGGGCAAAGCTGAGGGCTTAGACTACAGTTTCTTGCTGGGGCCCATTAGAGACCAGGAGAAAAGGGTGGGAAGCGCTGCAGTGCAGACTAGATGTTAGCACGGTTGAAACAAGGTGCTGGGATGGGTCCCGTCCCCTTCTCCCACCAGCACCTATCTTGGGGACAAGCAGGAGACTCTGCATGGGACCCTCGCTCTGAGAAATGAGTGGGATGATGAATCAGGCTGGAGAACATCTGAGACCAACCTGGAAGACTTGGAGCCTACGGTGGTGGCTGGAGAGGTTGAGGAGAATCTCTCCTACAACACTGGACTTGATTCATCCATGTGACCTAAAGATGGAAGCAGCATAGAGTATGATCCTGCCCCCAGTTCCGGCTTCTAGTAAGGAGTCTTGATTCTTTGGGGAGCAGAGGCGATGCCTACAATGGGTAAAAGGAGAGATGAGCACGGTTTTTTAAAGATGCAGACAACTGAGAATCGCTCAAACAGTGACCACATATTGTTTGGGAAGGAACTCTATGAGTGATCAAGGCTCTGGAGCCAGAGCTTTTGTGTCTGAGAAACTCTCCCCACCTAGACCCCAGCTAAAGTCCACTCTCCTGAGAGAAACACCCACTCAATGAATGCACTGGGAAATCCAGGCCTTGCGGTAACTCATTACGTGCAGCCTGTTGAGAATACACTCCAAAGAAAGGGAATAAATGTTTAGGAGCTGGAGATGAGAACAAATCACAATTCACCCAGTCCAGCACCTTACAACTCAACCCCTCAATTGTGATTTGGGCTCTTCGAGGGGAAATAAGATGAGAAATCCCAAGTGGATGGGGAATTGAAAGTGAGTTTAGAATCATTTCACCTAAAGTTGTTCCTTCTAGCTCCCAATCTCCCTACCCAGCTAGCTAGAAGTCAACCCTAGGCCCGTGTGGTGGCACACGCCTATAATCCCAGCACTTGCAGGCTAAGGCAGGACGATAGTTGCGAGTTTGAGACCAGCCTGGGCTATGAAGTGAGTTCAAGGCCAGCCTGAACTGCACAGTGAGATCCTGTCTCAAAAAGCCAAAAAACAAAACAAAACAAAAAAAGTAATCTAAAAACATATAACTCCAATAAAAACAATAGTAACAATAGAATAGAAAAGTGAACTGTGGTATATTTTCACAATATACAGTAATAAAAATGAACATACTAAAATTATATACACTGGGGCTGGGGATTTAGCTCAGTGGCATAGCACCTGCCTGGCAAGTGCGAGGTCGTGAGTTCGATTCCCGGTACTGGAAAAAAAAATTATATACACTATGGTTGATCTCAAAATAATTTGAGCAGAAGATATGAGGCACAGAAGAGTACACCCTCATGATTCTCACTCTATGCATGAGAGGAAACTAGTTTATAGTATTAGGAGTCAGAAGAGCGGTCATCCTCAAGGAGCAGTCACTAGAAGGGACACAAGAGTGCTGGGGCATGGGCAGTGTTTGGTGTTTGTTTTTCATCTGGTGCTGGTTAAAGATGTATCACATTTTTGAAAATTTATCAATGTGTACACTTACATCTGTGCATTTCTCTGTGTATACACTGTAATTCATTTCTCAAATTGGCTTAAAGATGTGCAATTTTGGGAAATAACACAGTACTGAGTAGGTAAGTCAGTGGAACACAATGAAAAACTAAGAAACACTCAAATACATGCAACAATTTGGATATTGTAAAGATAGTATTAAAAATGGAGAAAATAAGGATTATTCAATAAGAACAGTAAGAGGGCCAGGGATATAGCTCAGTGGCACAAGCACCTGCCTGCTAAGCACAAGGTCCTGAATTTGATTCCTGGTACCATCCCAAAAAGAACAGTAGGTATAAAGCAAAGTTGGACTTTTACACCTTTATATAGTCAAGCATTTACATAAACAAAAAGGCACTACAAGTAAATTTTATTTTTTGTCTTTTTGGGACAGGGTCTCACTATGCAGTTCAGGCTAACCTTGTGCTCACTTTGTAGCCCAGGCTGGTCTCGAACTCACAACGATCCTCTTGCCTCAGCCTACCAGAGTGATGGGATTACAGGCGTGTGCCACCATGCCCCGCTTCTACAAGCAAATTTTTAAAAAAACATTGCAGGGCATAAACATCACCCTCAACCGGGTGTGGCAGCACATGCCTGTCCACCACGCCTATAATCCCAGCATTTGGGAGACTGAGGCAGGAGGATCATTGTGAGTTCAAAACTAGCCTGGGCTACAAAGTGAGCTCAAGGCCAGCCTGAACTGCACAGTGAGATCTTGTCTCAAAAAGACAAAAAAAAACAAAAAACAAAAAACAAAACATCATCCTCAACAAACTAAAAGGACACAACAAACTAGAAGGGGAAAGTATTTTTAAAGTATTAAAGATTCAAAGTATTAAAGTGCAATTCAATAACAAGCAAAAATATGAACAAAATAATAAACGTAATTTACAAAAAACACAACTGACACAAATGTTAAAAGATGCTAACCTCACTTACAATAAAAGAAAATAAAAACTGCAATGAGATACCAGTTACATGATTAGACTGTCAAAAATTAAGATGTGGTATCACACTCTACACATGCTATCCAACAGATACTTATTTTTTGTGATGGGGGAGCCTCCTGCCTCAGCTTCCCAAGTGCGGGGATTACAGGTGTGCACCACCATGCCTGGCAAAAGATGAGAGAGTAAATTATTAAAAATTCCATGGGAGACAATTTGGTGATACTGAACTTAAATCCTTTTCATACATTGGTGGTGGAATGAAAATCAGAAAAACCTTAGTGGGAGGGAATTTGCAAAAGTGTATTTATCCAAATGAAAAAACAGTACACACATTCTTTGACCTAGTGTTTTCAAGTCATATATATGTGATAGATACACATGAGCAAAACAAAGGATGCTTGCATACCAACATAATGCTAAAGGACTGGTTAAATATATCTGTGCTCACTCTTACTATGAAACTCTTACTATGATGCAGACATGCATGTGCTGCTATGAAAAGATTTCTAGGTTATACAAAAAGAAATTGCAAAATAGGATGTATAATATGCAATAGCATAGTTAATAAACTGGGTGAAATATATATATATGTATGTTAACTATGGAGTATCTTATGAAAAAATTCACAAGAAGCAGTTGGCACTAGTAGCTTGTCAAGGGAAGGAGTTTCTGTAATAACCTCTTATTCCTTTTTTTGTCTTTTCTCCCGGTACCAGGAATCGAACTCACGATCTTGCGCTTGCCAGGCAGGTGCTTTGCCGCTGAGCTAAATCCCCAGCCCCCTCTTATTCCTTTTGAATCACCTAGAATATGCATGTGTTACTTATTCAAAGCACGTACGTATTTTTAAATTGGTGGAAGTCAGGCGTGCCTATAGACTCAGCTACTGGCGAGGCTGAGGCAGGAGGATGGCTTGAACCCAGGAGTTTGAGGCCAGCTTGGGCACCACAGCAAGAACCTTTCACTTAACTGAAAAAGGAAAAGAAAAAAATGAGCTCAACGGCATCTCCCTAACTGACCAAGGGTACAATCATACAATCTTGCGTTTATTCAACAAAGGTTTCCTTGGGTGTTCGTTATGTGCCAGGCGTTTCCCTAAGGGCGCGGGGGGCCGGGGGGAGGCGGGGGGCCAACCGTCCCCAACGGCCTGGGCGTCCGCACTCGCGTAGGGCCCACACAGCGCGGCCTCGCTCCCGGCCGGCGCCTCCCCGCCGCCTTCCCTCTGCCTACGAAGCCCATTCCACGCTTTCAATAAACAAGTAAATAAAGTGTGTCCAGCCCCTCGTGCGCTTCTAACACGACTTGGGGAACCGATCGCGTCAACAAAAAAATCGTAAGAGAAACAAGTCGGAGAGCTGTTCCGCCCACCGTCCCTGGGCTGTGGGGTGGAACCGTCTTTGAACGATCTCGCGCCATCGGGGACACGCGCGACAGTCTCGACCCCCTCGCACCTGTGGGTTAGGAGGCGGGCGCTCCCCCACGATAAGCTTAGAGGGGAACCGAGAAGGCTGGGCGAAGGCTCCAGTTGGATGTTTAATTCTCAGCAGGTGCAAACTCAATGCGCAACATCTGCTTTCCCTGGATCTTATTGGCTCGCGGGGTGGGCGGGCTTTGGAGTTCATACTGGTCATTGGACAACAGAGCTGCGCAGTGACGTCACTCACAGCAACTCCAGGAAGGATTGGTTGCAGCGGGCACAGGCTTCTGGACTGACGAAGAGCGCAGGGCTGATTGGTGCGGGGGCGGCGAAGCCGGGGGCTGAAGCGCGGCCCGCGGGCTGAGTCGCGGGACCGGAGGGAGGAGGCGGCGGCCGGGCCGAGGTGCGAGGCGGGGCGCGCGAAGACTGACGCCGAGGAGCGGTACGGGAGGGAGCGAGTGCGAGGCAGTTCGGGGCCCGGGGCAGCCCCCGACCGGGGGGCAGAAGGCGGGTGGAAGGAGGGGAGGCGGGCGGGCTGCGGCGGGCCCGTGAGCGTGAGTTCGCCCCGTCGGAGCTGCTCCCGAGGCCGGGCAGCGCGGGCTGCGGCCTCGCGATCTGCCGTGCGGCGCGGGCGGGCCTCGGGCGGCGTTCCCCGCGGCGTCGTGGACGGCGGCGGGGCTGCTCGCCGCTCCCCGCCGCCTGGCTGGCCCTGCCGGCGTGGGGCTTGTTCGAGCTGGTTTCCCCGAGGCATCGGCCGATCACACAGAGC
Organism: Chinchilla lanigera; assembly: GCF_000276665.1. NCBI lineage: Eukaryota > Metazoa > Chordata > Mammalia > Rodentia > Chinchillidae > Chinchilla > Chinchilla lanigera. The sequence continues at coordinate 631,976 of NW_004955589.1, forward strand.
ACATTTGTGACAAGGGGGTGATGAGAGTCAGCTTGGTGCAAATAGAAGTCACCCGGCGGGCTGGTCCCTCCTGGCCGTCCTCGGCGCGCACACCCGACACACTCCCGACAGTTGCGTCTGCCCCTACTCCGCCCGGAAACCCGGTCCGACACCCCGTGGCTCTGCGCTCTGCCTGCCCGAAAGCCCTTCGCCGGGTCGCCGGGCGCGCTCCCCGACCCCAACACCAGGGCGGGCCTCCAACCGAGCCCTACCGCTGCTCTCCAGCGGTCATCAGGAACTGTACACACTGGGCGTGTGTGATAGGGGATACGGGGGACGTGTAGGAGGTTACGATTGAGCGAACAGAGCCAGAAAACTAGCAGGAGCCTTCATTGGCCTTAAGTGTGATCCTGTGCCTGGCGTGGTGGCGCACGCCTGTAATCCCAGCACTCCGGAGGCTGAGGCAGGAGGATCGTTGCGCGTTCGAGACCAGCCTGAGCTGCATATGGAGACCCTGTCTCAAAAAGACCAAAAAAAAAAAAAAAAAAGTCTGGTCGTTTGTGGGAAACCATTTGTGCTTTTGGACTTGGTGAAGAGGTTTAATCATGTTGCACCTCAAAACAGAATCATGAGTTCGATTCCCTGTACTGGAAACACACACACACACACACACACACACACACACACACACACACAAAATAAAATTTAAAAAAAAAAACAAAAAAGACAATTACTGAGCTGGGGATGCAGCTCAGTGTCATAAGCACCCACCTGGGAAGTGCAAGGTCCTGAGTTCGATTCCCAGTACAAAAAAAGGAATTATTTTCTTTCACACACTGTATTGTGTAGAAATTACTAACCAGCTCTGTGACCTTAGGGAGATCTGTTAGTATCTCTGAGCTCAGTTTTCCCACACTGTAACATTAATGGAACAAAGTAATCTCAGTGGTCCCTCCTAGTTCTAAAACTGCTACTTTTATGCCCTGTAATAGTGATGGCGAACCCTTTAGAGCCTGCTGTGGCCCGCATGCAATAGGTTCACCCCACTGCCCTATAAGCATAAAGTATGGCCAGAGAGATGGCATTAAAGGCAGAAAGCATTAAAGAACAGGGATAGATTTATTTTGGTTTCCCAAGCCCTTTCACGCAGAGAGCTCCTGACAAGACATTCCCTGCTGGACAAGAAGCTCTATGAAGGCAACTCAGTCGTGATTGCTGTGTCCCCCCAAGCTGAACTCACGTGGGATATTCAGTTTTTATTTTTTGGTTTCTGAGACAGGGTTTCACTATGCAGTTCAGGCTGACCTTGACATTTTGTAGCCCAGGCCAGCCTCAAATTCACTGAGACCCTGATGCTTCAGCCTCCCCAGTGGTGGAATTACAGGTATATGCCATCACATCTGGCACTGTTTTTATTTTTTTTTTATTATTGGTTTGAATAAACTGGCAGCAGATAACTGAGTTGTATTTTAATGAAATGGTCTTCAGCTGTGCCCCATCTAAGAGCCGTTTTAAGTTCTAGTTCCTCAGCACTATTGCCTTGATGAAGAATTTATATTGCTTTTCTATTGCCATGTAGTTAGTTGTTTTGAGATTTATCACTTCTTTTAGACTTATAGTGTCTCAAAGCAACAACTCTTGAGCTGGGCGTGGTGGTACACACCTGTAATCCCAGCACTCCTCAGGAGACAGAGGTAGGAGGATCTTTGCAGTCTGACAAAGATCCTCCTGCCTCAGCCTCCCTAGGATTGATTATAGGCAAGGATTGATTATAGTCGTGCGCCACCAGGCCCGGCTGGATTCTTTCTTCTTTGGCCTTCTCCACCCCCACCACCAGCATGCTCAGCCCATAACAAAGAGCATTGTTTAACTGAGACAGGTTAATCATGGAGACAAGATTTCCACTTAAAAAAAAAATAAGATTGGCATTTCAGAGGCCATGTAAACAATAAATGAAGTAACCAAGAAATAAGTCTTTTCTGGACATCCAGAATTAATTCTTTTTTAGTGTAGAAAAGTTTACTATTTCCTAATGTAGCAATTTGGAAGTTACGCATTCTAAAAAAAAATTTTTTTCCCCGTCTTCTTGAGACAGGGTCTTGCTTTGCAGTTCAGACTGGCCTTGAGCTCACTTGTAGCCCAGGCTGGTCTTGAACTCACAATAGTCCTCCACCCTCAGCCTCCTGAGTGCTGGGGTTACAAGTGTGCTCCACTATGCCTGGCTTCAAAAATTATTTAAGAAAGAAAAGTCCTGTATAAAATTGCACTTGTTTCCTTTTCTTGGGTTATGTAAAAGTGTTTCCTTGATATCCACAAGAAGAAGAGTTTTATTTGCAGGCTGCTTTTGTTTTTGTTTTGAGGGGGTGGAGGAGCTGTTTGAGATAGATTCTCCCTAGGTAGTTCAGGCGGGCCTTGAACTCAGTGTGACCCTCCTGCCGCTGCCTCCTGAGTGCTGGGATTACAGGCATGCACAACTATGCCCAGTTTTGCAAGCTGTTTTTAAAAAGAAAGTAGCTGAGAGGCTGGGGATTTAGCTCAGTGGCAAAGCGCCTGCCTGGCAAGCGTAAGGTCGTGAGTTCAGTTCCCGGTACCGGAGAAAAACCAAAAAAAAAAAAAAAAAGAAAGAAAGTAGCTGAGGTTTTTTTGTTTTGTTTTGATACAGGGTCTTGCTTTGTAGTTCAGGCTGGCCTTATAGTCTAGGTTGTAGTCTATAGTCTGGTTGTAGTCTAGGCTGGTCTTGAATACATGGCGATCTTCCTACCTCAACCTCCCGAGTGCTGGGAATAACAGGCGTGTGCCACCACACCTGGCTGTGGCTGACTTTTACCAAATGATTTTTGGGATTGGACCTCATAAATGAAAACAAATAGTCCACATTAAACTCTACCTTCTCTCCTAGGGGAAAGAAGGATGCTCAGTCTCTAAAAGTAATATACTATGTATACTGAGTAACTAACGGTCCCAAATAAGACACTTGAAAAGAGCCCACCAAGGTAATAAAAGGTATTTTGCTTAGTTGTTTTCTTTATGTCTTTTTTTTTTTCAGGCTATGAATCTGGGTGACAGGCTAAATTTTTGAAAACTATTGGCTAGATAACATAGATTTGGCGAAGTTCTGATAGTTCTCTGAAAAGTGCTATTCCATTCCGCTGGTCCATTAAGCTCCTTCTAAAGCTCTCTCTGAGGCCAAATGCAGTGGGTGTGGTGCTGGGGCTAGAACCCTAAGTCTGTGTCTAGCAGGAGCTCCACCAGGAGGCCAGGTGCTAATTCTGGTCCCCTGTGTGAGGAGCTATAAGTGATCCACCCCTAGACTCCTTCCCTGCCTGTATCTGCTCCTGGGTGAGATTTCCACACTGGTTTCTACAAAGTCTATTCCAGAGTAGGCTCTGTATTATGAGTATGTTTTTAGCCTTACTGGGACAAAACTAGTTTTTTAAGGTGGACAATTTTGATTATATATTATTATTAGGGCTGATTTTGGGGGGAGGCAAATGGTATCATAAATTACATTTAATCTTTAATCTCCTTAAAAGCCACTTTTAAAATTTTTTATTGATACATGTTGGGACTGTGAACAATTGTTTTATTTTTTTCACGTTTTGTTTTGTTGTTCTAGATTGTAATATCTGGAAATAGGCACTATCTTTTATTTTTATCATCACAAGGTTTTCTACCAGTGTTTGTTTTGAATTAAATAGATCAAAATAAAGAATAAAAGCACCACGTACTTCTATTCTGAGAATTTACGTAAAGGGAAGCGGGGAGTCTAAAATCACTTTAACAAGCTGGGCGTGGTGGCACATGCCTGTAATCCCAGCAATTGGGAGGTTGAGGCAGGAGGATCACTGAGTTCCAGACCAGTCTGGGCTGCATTGTGAGCTCAAGGCCAGCCTGAGGCCCTGTCTCAAAAAAAGAAAAACAAAATAAAAAAATCACTTCAACAGATTTTTCATAGGCAAATAATAACCCAGACTCTGAGAGGTTAGGTGAGCTCTTCAATCGCAAGTAATTCCCCTGTAAGAAGGAGTCATAGTTTCTGCCTTATAGGGTTGTTTGAGCATTGAATAAAACATGCACTGTAATGTGCTAACGTAGTAGATGCTCAACACATTTGTCCTTTTATCTTTGTGTCCTTGGTGCCACAGTAGCACCTGGCACTGAGAAGTGCTTAATGAATGTGGAGAGACTACATGGAAGAAGCCACTGTCTTGTGTAGAGGACACAGTACTAAGAGATACTAGCCACAGGGTGAGCAGGTGGCATCACACAGTGTCATCGCAGAGCAGGATAAGCTAAGGAGAAGTGGCCCCAGAGTCAGCTAGTGCTGGAAATCCCAGAGCCTCAGAAGAAGAGGTGGTGTTGAAGATGAAATCTGAAGAAGGAATAGAATTTCGTCAGGAACTAGGAATACAGAAGTAATATGTCAGTGTGTCCCAGAAGCACACCTGGAGAGGTGGGATGAGAATACTCAGCTATGGAGATGGCAGGCTAAGATGGGATTTCAAAGAATCTTTTTTACCATTATGGAGTTTACATTTAGGCAACAACCAGCCATTGAAGACGTGAGGAAGTTTATTCATTTAGCAAATTTTTTTTGTTTTGTTTTTTGGTCTATTTGAGACAAGGACTCTCTATGCCGTTCAGGCTGGCCTTGAGCTCACTTTGCAGCCCAGGCTGGTCTCGAACTCAGAGTGATCCTCCTGCCTCAGCCTCCCGAGTGAGCAGATTATTATTGAACAAATATTTGTAGGCTAAGTATGGGAGGGACAGAAAATAATTGCTGCCTTTGTAGAGTTTATGTTCTAAGGGGGAGATGAACACTTCGAAGGTTGTTATAATGACTCTGGCTTTTCAGCAGTGCTGTAGGAAACCACTGGAAGCTGTTGTGTTGGGAATAAAGTGAATGAAGGGTGGCTAATGAGGGATGTAACTAAGTAATTAATCGAAGCTAAAGATGATGGTGTGGTGTTTTGTTTTTTGTCTTTTTTGAGACAGGGTCTCGCTATGCAGTTCAGGCCCACCTTGAGCTCACTTTGTAGCCCAAGGTGGCCTCAAACTTGCAGTGATTCCCTTGCCTCAGCCTCTCGAGTGCTGGGATCATAAGCGTGTGCCTCCATACCTGGCTTTAGATAATGGTGTTTTAAAGCAGAGTCATAGCAATGGAGGAAAAAGTGGTCAGATTTTGGATAATTTGAAGGTAGAATGAATAAGTTGTTGACAGACTGGATATGTCAGTTTGCAAGAAAGGATGACTAAGATTTTTAGCCTAATGAACTAAGAAATGGTGTTGCTATTTACTGAGATGTAGAAGTGAGTGGATCAGGAACTTAGAGTTACACCTGTTCGTTTTGGAAGTGAGTGGATCAGGAGCTTAGAGTTACACCTGTTCGTTTTGCGATGCCTCCTTGACCGAAGGTGGTGCCATGTGGGCAGTTGGATGTACAAGCCTGGAGTTCTGGAGAAAGGGCCTACCAGTCGATGAAGTTGACTCATCAGCATATAGATGGGATTTAAAGTCACACCAGAAATGAGACTTGATGAGATGATCCAGAAAGTGAGAGAAGACAACAAAGGATGGATCCCCTGGGTACTACCTTGTTGAGAGGTTTAAAAAAAATGAGAATTCAGGGTGGTGGCACATACCTGTAATCCCGGCACTGTGGCAAGCTCCACTACTGTCTTGGTTACTTTTCTCTCATTGCTGGGACAAAATATCTGACGCCCAAAATTTAGGAAGGAAAGGTTTATTTAGCTCACAGTTTGTGGAGGTTTCAGTCCGTACTTGGCAGATTACAAGGCAGAGTGGCACACGGCAGAGGGCTACAGTTCATGGCAGCAGAACACAGCCAAAGCAACAAGCACAAAAGGGAGGAATGGCTGCAAGCAGCCTCTTCTGCTCCCTTACATATGCAAACTATCCACCCCAGGGCGGGGGTAGCTCTCACACCCATAATCAGTCAAACTCTAAAAGCCTGCCCCATGACTGCATGAGGCTCTGGGGGGACACACAGACACAAACCATAACAATTACCAAAAACAAAAAAGAAAACAAAAAGTCTTCTGGCCAGAACCACTGTCCTGCAATATATCAGCACAGTGGTGAACGCAAAGGGAAAGGGGAGAGGAGCCCAAAATATGTTCTCTGTGCCTTTTAGAAAGCATGCATTTGTTCTTTTGGCCACATATATACAGAGCTACAAAAGGATGGTATTGTAGATATCAAGGGAGTAACAGATGTTCTGGTGGCAGAACTGGAAGAGCATGCAGTGTTAGCCAGTGTGCTCCTGGCGTTGTTGTGAACAAGGGCAGACTTCTTGTTGAGGGAGTTAATAAACATATTGAGCATATTAAGCACTCTTTAAGAACCAAGGTTGCTTCCTAAAATGGATGAGAAAAGTGATCAGAAAAAGAAGGAAGCCAAAGAGAAAGCTTCCTGTTATTTTTTATTCAAGGTGCACATGTGAGAGCCAGTGTTGTGGGCAAGAAAAAGAATTCACCAACAGCCGAGGAGTATAGAAAAGTAAAGAGTTTACTGTTACACTGCAAGGGAGCAGCGGGTGAACTCTGAGAGGAATGCACAGCCAGGAAGCAGGCACCTTTCTATTTGAATTAATGGGAGAGGAGGAGGATAGGGACACGATCTCAGGAATGGTTCCACCAGGTCCTACTTTATTATTTATTCATCTACCTCAGTTCTGAGGAGAGCCAAATGTTGTTTGAAGACTGATGTCTTCTTGGGGTAGGGTTTAGTGTTCTTGGCATTGATAGAGAAAAAAAATAAAAGTTCTGAGTAGGGTTAGCAAATTTGTAAAGCTAATTGGGATTCATGGTCAAGGATGTCAGAAAAATGTATATTTGTGACAAAAGGGGACCTCTCATATTCCACAGGGACGGGAGGAAAGGGTATTCTCTATGACACGTCCGGTAGTTAGGACACCTAGTGATGTAGTGGCTGCAGTTTGGCCTTAAAGAAAAAATGGTGGGTCAGGGATATAGCTCAGCGGCGCAAGCACATGCCTGGCAAGCACAAGGTCCTGAGTTTGATTCCCAGTACCAAAAAAACGTAAAAGTGCTAAAATAACCGTGATTCTGCACACCTGTACCAGCTGACGTGCCAGGCTGCGCCACCCAGAGCAGCATACATTGGGAAGGAGCCTGAGCTTCTGGAGCCTCTTCCCTGTGACGTAGCTCTGCCCTTCAGCACCTGACTAGCAGCCAACGCGCTCTAGGCAGTGGGTTCCGTACACACTACTGCTTAAAAGTGAAAAAGTGCCCTTGGAATTGTAAGAATGTAGGAAGTATAGGAATAAATTTATTAATTTTATTAATAATTTTATTAAGCAACAGGTGGATTCTCAGTTGGAAATCAGCCAGATGTTTATGAAATATTTATACTGGCTTGAAGATAGTTCTCTCAGTCATCATGGAAAACGATGCACAAAAATAAATGGGAGGTAATCTTTTGCATTACGGTTAAGCTCAAGAAAAGCTAATTCCTGTAAACATAGTATAAATAGCTTAAATTTTATGGACCAGGAGTTTGCCTTTGAAGCACCCTGTGTGAAAATGAAGGTTTAAACCAAAAGAGAGAGAGGAACCAGCAGCTGAGACTGACAGCTGAGCCAGACAGCGGGGTGCAAGTCCGGTTTTCGAGAGACCACGTGAAGAGGGCGTGCTAGAGAAGAGGACATCACAAGCTTTCAGATACTGGGCGAAGCTGTGTAAGATGAGCACTGAGACGTGATCTTCGGATTTAGTGATGCAGTCACTGGTGCCTTTGACAAGCGCCCTCAGAACAGACTAAAGAAGAGAGGTTGAGGACAGAAGTGTCAGCACTATCTTAAGTCTTCGGGTAAAAGGAAAGAAATAGGAAGTAGTGGGAAGAATAAGTGTAATCAAGGTAGAGTTTCTTTAGGAGAGGAGGATGTTCGCTAATGGACCAATTAACAGGAGAGCATTAACAATGCCGGAGAAGGGCGGAGAACTGATGGAGCAACCCTATTATGAAAGTCTTTGGCCCTAGGAATAAAACACAAATCATCCATGGTCACAGGAGAGGGTGCTTACAAACAAATGGAGACTGGCGGCAAATGTGTGAAGCTTGTGGATATCTTCTCTGAAGGCTCTGCCTTCTCAGTGAAATAGGAAGCAAGGGCGTTATTTGAAAGAATAGAGGAGATAGCACTAGAGTTTTGGAAAGAGAAAGTGTGGAGTCGCTGGTAAGGAATCAGTGAGGAAAATGTCAAGACTGCCTTGGCAGCAAAGTGCAGGTACACTATCAGAGATTAATGCACAAAGACAGTAAGAAGGCCCTTGTAACGGTGTAAAAGAGATCGGATGTGCTTCTGAATCAGCCCGAGTGCTGTGCTCTTGGTGTCATTAGTATATAGGTAGTAATTGAAACTGCAGGTGTGGATGAAATTGCCTGTGGAGCAGAATCAATTAGCAGTGGAGAGAAGGCACAGAAAGACAAGCCCCAGGCTCGGAAGGATCTGCCAGGGAAATAGGGAAAACCAAGACAAAGAGGACACAGAAGCCGAAAAAAGATTTTTCTGTGGAGGGAGTGACTGCCTTACTACTGCTGCAGGGGTAAGATAAGGCCTCCTGCATGTCCTGCACGTTGACTATCTGGGAAGTTAATGCTGGTCAAAGAGCAGAGCATCACTTCCTTTCACTGTTGGTTGAGGAATAAATAGAAACTAGAAACAATAACAGTAAATGAAGACTGTGCTTCCAGGAAGAGTAAGCAGGAAGGCCTTTAGTGGGCTGGAATGGCTCTCCTTGCAGAGAGAACAGCTTCTGAGGAGCTCCAGAGGCATAGGGAAGAAATTCAAATAAAATCTAAGTACATATGCTTCTTAAATATTTGATTTGTTTGGTAATTTGATCCTTCATCTTTCAAAACTGATCCATGGAGGGGTGGAAGGGAAAAGAAATATATGAGGGGAAAAAAAGGATAAAATGGAAACAAAGCTTTGTGAATAAGGAGGGAAAGGAGTTGAAGAGAGGGAAGGAGAATGGGGGGAAAAAAGAGGAACTAAGGTATATCATGTACAGGTACAAATTCCCTAAGATGCATATGATCATTATGCATATCTAATTTGTACCAGTAAACTTAATTATAAAAAATAAATGCTGGGAGTGCAGGCTCACGCCTGTAACTGTAATCCCAGCACTCGGGAGGCTGAGACAGGAGGATCGACACAAATTGGAGACCAGCCTGGGTTACTAAGTGAGTTTAAGGCCAGCCTGAACTGTATAGCAAGACCCTGTCTCAAAAAGACTAAATAAATAAACAAAACTGATCCATGTATGATTCTCTTTAGGGGGAAAAAAAAATGAAGTATCCTTCTGTTCAGTTGTATGTATCCCTAGGCTAACTTTTTGAAAATACCCAGAGACCTTTTCCATGAAAGCTCTTAAAATGGGAAAATGTGCAGCAGTATTCTCTTCATTAACAATGTGTTCTCGTTCTTCTCCGCCAGCCAGAGGGGTATTAGCTGAAAGCTCCTGCTTTTTCTTGATTTTTTTTCAGGATGTAAAAGTACAACAGAAAATGTCTACTGAGCGGACTTCTTGGACAAGCCTGTCCACTATTCAGAAAGTAGCCCTGGGCCTCGGGATCCCAGCCAGTGCAGCAGTTGCCTATATCCTGTACCGAAGGTATAGGGAAAGCAGAGGTATGTGAACCCCACAGCTGCAACTGCATAAATACTCACATATCTATGTTCCTGCCTTGGTAAATAAAGATGAAAACTTTTTTCTTGTCAGAATGGCTTTCTGTGAGGAATATTTGACTGAAAATATTTGATTTTTTCTTTTGCATGTTCTTACTGTGAAGCTGGTCTATGAAATGCATTCATAACTCCTTTGGTCTGTTCCCTTTAGCAAAATAAATGGGGAAATATTTTAAAATATATACCCGTATGTATATGTTCCTTATCTCTGCCTGGTTGTTAGGGAAAGGTGGTTCCTACCCATGGTAGACCTAGAGAATGGGACCTAGAAAAATAGGTAAGGTACAGAGGAGTCAGGAGAAATTTTATGCCTAATGGACACCTCAGGCAGCTTCAGGCTTTTGGTCTTAGTTTACCTAAAACTTCTTTGCGGGGTCTGCTTTTCCTATTTTAGCATCTGAAATAGTATCCCTGAGAAAATGCCAGCTTGTGGATAAGGGGACAAGCGGGTGCAGGAGCATCATGCATGCCAAGCCCCAGGCCTATGTCTGGACTCTTGGGACATAATTGCCACTCAGCTGCTGCTTCTCCCTGTCGTGATGATTGAAATCCACAGTTTATCCTTGGGTTAGTGTCTCTCTGGTAGCCAGATTCAGGGAAGGGGGGTAGTAGCTTTGGGTGTAGTTAAGTCTGACCTTCTCTGCAGAAGAGCGGCTGACATTTGTTGGGGAGGATGACATTGAGATAGAGATGCGAGTTCCCCGGGAGGCTGTGAAGCTTATCATCGGCCGGCAAGGAGCCAACATTAAACAGGTGAGTTGTGTGAGCAAGCCGGATGCCTTCCCCAGACACTGATTCTGTGTCTTGATTTTTTTCCTTCCTCAGACCTGTAGCAGAAACCATTCCCATGCTGTATATATTTTAGAAAGAAAAATGGCTGAGGAGGTAACTCGGTGGTGAAGTGTTTGCCTGGCGTACTCCAGCCCTGGGCTCATACCCATTAACACACACGTGCACACACAGAAAACCAGAAACTTTTTTTAAGCTAACTATCTTATTTCCCTTCCAGAGATGAACACTTCTCCCTACAGCATGAATGTTTGAAACAGGAGTGCTTCATAGGATGAGTCAGGTTGTGATAGCTTAGTCTTTTCTATTTTGAAATCAGTGGGCTCTCATTAATTGACAGTAAATGTAGAATTGCTGCCTAGTTTTTCTTAACCATCTTCTATTATTCAGCCAAAATATCAAGAAAACAAAATCAGTGTTTCTCTAATCCAGATAACATTAGATGGGGAAAGGGTTGTAGATTCAAAGAGAAATGGTTTTGAATTGACTGCTATTTGAGGTTGCCTTTGTCACTAATCTCCTTTTAAGTAGAGGTAAATAAATGAGGACTGATTATGCATGCGGACTTAGCTGATGCTTTTGGTTGACTTTGTCAACCTCCAGGGTTTTGCTTAGACTCCCCTTTACCTTGCCCAGGTGGGAGCTCTTCCAGAATGTACCGCCATATCTCTTTTTCTCGGCAGCTGCGGAAACAGACAGGTGCTCGGATTGATGTGGACACAGAGGATGTAGGAGATGAGCGAGTGCTACTTATCAGTGGTTTTCCTGTTCAGGTGTGCAAAGCCAAAGCAGCAATCCATCAGATCCTGACAGAGAATACCCCGGTGTCTGAGCAGTTCTCAGTGCCCCAGAGATCTGTGGGCAGAATCATAGGTACCACTGGATGGCTTCCTCTGCTGTTTCCTTTAGTCTTGTCTTTTTTTTTTTTTGGGGGGGGGGTCTTTTTAATACAGGGTTTCACTATGCAGTTCAGGCTGGTCTCAAACTCACTTTGTAGCCCAGGCTGGCTTCAAACTTGAAGCAATTCTCCTGCCTCAGCCTCCCAAGTGCTGGGATTAGAGGTGTGCACCACCACACCTGGCTTTGTTCCCTTTATTCTTTACCTTTGCCTTTTTTTCATACCTTCCCAAGGGTTTTCCTGGCCTACTCCCAGGAAAAATGTCGAATATTGAGATCAGAACTTTACTTTCTCTCAGAACTGATGGTAAAACAGAAGCTATTGCCTCAAAAAATTGTATGATCTGAGGTGGGTGTGGTGGCACATGCCTTTGGTCGTAGCACTGAGGGAGGCTGAGGCAGGAAGACTTCAAGTTTGAGTCCCACATGGACAACTTAGTAAGACCCTGTCTCAAAAAAAAGAAAAAGCGAGGGGCTGGGGGTACAGAGTTCGCTGAGTTTGATCTCCAGTACCAGAAAGGGAGAAAGACTACTTGAATAGTCAGTCTTACATATAGGTTCCAGAAGTGTTCCGGTAAATGTATTCACCTCATAACAGATTTTTCTAGGTAAACTAGCAGTGTTCATGCTAGCCCAGGTCATTTGAGACAATGCTGTAGAGAGCCTTTGTTATGCTTTCTGAATCAGGATCATTCCTTAATGCTGCTGTGAGAGGCAGAGGAGTATCCTGTCCTCTGTTCAGGGTTTTGATATGCTGTGTATACTGTGTCTTCTTAGGAGCTGGGAATATAAATTGTTGCCTTGCTGAGCAGCCAAAATATGGAAATGAGGTGAAGTTAACCTAGCCAGAATGAATAGTTCAAATAGTACGGATAAGCCTAGGACCATATTCTTTAGTAGTTCTAGGTTTCCACTCATCACCTTATGTTCTATTCAGTTTGGAAGTGAAAACTTACTTCCTCCTCCTAGTACATACAAAATACTGATTTCTCCAGTAGTTAAAGTTGGGAAGGACAGGTTTTTATGTACTGTTCGATGTAGGGAGAGGCGGCGAGACAATTCGTTCTATCTGTAAGGCCTCTGGAGCCAAAATTACCTGTGACAAAGAATCAGAGGGGACATTACTACTATCAAGACTTATCAAAATCTCAGGAACACAGAAGGAAGTGGCAGCAGCCAAGGCAAGTAATGTACAGACTTGACTCTTGCCTAAGAGTGAGAAGAGTCCTGTCCTCCATCCTGGGTCAGTATCTGGCTGCATAGATATTGTCCCTTCTCCTACCTTCCACAGCATTTGATACTGGAGAAAGTGTCAGAAGATGAAGAACTTCGGAAGAGAATCTCCCATTCTGCAGAAGCCAGAGTCCCACGCAAGCAGCCGATCAGCGTGAGAAGAGAGGAAACAACAGAGTCAGGTGGCGCTGGGGAGCCTGCTTCGTGGAAAAACGCCAGCTCTGACAGCAGGCAGGCTGCACCCCTAGCAGCTCCTCCCCACAGAGGAGATGGAGACCCGGCTGTTGTAGGACCCAAAGAAGGTTCCTGGGAGGAACCTAGCAACAGCTTTGAGAAGACTGGAGTGCAGACCAGTCCAGAGAAGCCCATTTTTGAAAGTATGTAACAAGGAGGGGACGTATTAGCCATGTGAAAGACAGGAGTCCTGGTTTAACTGACCCCAAATAGGAAGCAATAAAACATTCTATTTTTATGATTGCCCGTATGTTATAGTAATACCATTCTGGTCAATTTTACTTAGTTTAGTACTAAACATTAATAATATTTTTCTGAATATAAGCCAGCTAATGGCAAAGGAAAATAAGATAGAAATATGCCAACATAAGAAACTAGTCTGTGAGTAATACATCAAATAATTGAATTTATGTTTTATTCCTCCGTAGACATTTGTTAAATAAATTCTCAATCTGATTTTTTCTTTTGCCTGACTCATTACTGTTTTTTTTTAAAAAAAATCACTATTCAAGAAGAATGGAAAGGCCTTGAGCTTTCTCCTGTGTGCAGGGGTGCTGGCGTGGGCAGGGGAGACCAGGGACCCAAGCAGGACCAGGGCCTGTCCAGGATCCATGATGAATCCGTGGTAGAATGGGATCTGGGACAAGCAGAGTTGCTGTCCATGTGCCTTTTAATGATCATGCTGCAGCTAGCAGATGGAGGATTTGCCTTCATTATAATTGGTGAGTGGTTGGGATACCGTGGAACATGGCAGAAGACTATGAAGTGTGACATTAGTGGTTAGTTACATCAGATACAGACAATAACTTAGTATGTTTCTTAAGGGTCTCCTCATGTGATTCATCCAGGTGTCCTCTAGCCAATTTTATTTTATTTTATTTCATTTTATTTTATTTATTTATTTTTTGGTACCGGGAATCGAACTCAGGACCTTGCACTTGCCAGGCAGGCGCTGTGTGACTGAGCTGCATCCCCAGCCCCACTCCAGCCAGTTTTAAAATGGTTAAAGCCACTCAGTATTTGTACCTCTCATTCCCCATTCAAGCTCCCCCCCATTCCTACCAGAGATGGTTCTGATCTGGCCACCACCCTTATCCCTATGTTCAGTCCCCAGTCCTGACTTCAGTTTCCATGCTGATGAGTACCTAGAAGTCTACGTGTCTGCATCTGAACACCCTAACCACTTCTGGATCCAAATCATTGGCTCCCGCAGCCTGCAGTTGGATAAGCTTGTCAGTGAGATGACCCAGCACTATGAGAAGAGTCTGGTAAGTTGTCATGGGTTTGATAGAATGGAACTTATCATCTTCATTCTAATACATTCTTTTCCTGTAAGACAACTATTTGTTCACTCTTCCTTCTGGTCTGCCCCGTTTTTTATTAGCTGCCTCTTCTAACTCTGCCCCTCCTGACCCCTCCCCATGTACAGCCTGAAGACTTGACTGTGCAGGTAGGAGACATTGTAGCAGCACCCTTATCTGCAAATGGTTCCTGGTATCGAGCTCGGATCCTTGGCACCTTGGAGAATGGGAACTTGGACCTCTATTTTGTTGACTTTGGAGATAATGGAGATTGCCCACTGAGGGACCTCAGGGCCCTCAGGTCAGTGCACAGGCCTGGGTGGTGTTGGCTGGGCTCCTAGCTGTCGTCTCACCTCTGGTCACAGAGTGGTGAGCTGTTAGGACTTAATACTCATCACCAGGGGCATCTGGGAATGGGGAGGGGAACCTGCTTAAAGAGTGCAGATGATTTTCTTCTTGTGCTGGCTTAGTTAGTTCTGTCTAAAAGCAAGGAATCCAAGAAAGCCCTCCTGGCCACAGGACTCTAATTACAGTTTCTTTCACTGTAGGAGTGACTTCCTAAGCCTTCCATTTCAAGCAATAGAATGTAGTCTGGCACGGATCGCGCCCTCAGGTAAAGCAATTGTCCCACCCACTGACCTTGCCTTCAGATAGAAGAACTTCCATATGCCACGTGGGAGGAGCTAACACATTCTCATGCTTTTCGAGTTCTAGAGGTTCAGGTGCCTTTTTCTTAACAGCGCTAGAAAGCATCAGGTAGAAACTTGCCCCAGAGTCAGAACCCAGCCCAGCAGAGCATGACATAAGTGCCTTCCTGCATACACAGGGGTAGTTACCCTTTTTTTTTTAAGAGCAGAATATATTTTTTGAGGGAAAGAAAGCTTCTGTCCAAGAGAGGGACAGATGGGGGGCCAAGTGGCCCCAGACTCTGTCTTTTCTAGGGACTTTTATAGAGCAAAACCACAAGGTCAGGTGGGTCCAAGGTAGGGTAAAATGGACAAAACTATGGTCAGCTAATAAGAATTGTTCAGGTAAAATTGATTAAATCAGGATCAAATGGGGAAGCCAGTCACATAGCAAGCGGGCATGAATACAGAACAGGGGCTTTTCCTGTAGGGGGTTGGGTCAGGGACTGTTCAAGGTGATTGCTACCTATTTAGAATGTCAGTCCCTGATGTTTACACCTAGGGAGGTATGTGGGTGTATTTGTTCAGTCTGGCCCACAGCAAATACGTATCTTACCTTGTGTCCTTTGAGGGCTGGCCCTGTCTGACTGCCTATAATATTTCTATCTAACTCAACTGCCTATAACATTCTCTCCTCTGAATAAGTAACCCGAACTGCCGTGAGGGAGTAACGGGCGATGACCGCTCTGGCTTCTTCAGGCTGAAAGGGCTCGTAGTTGTTGATTGGCAGTCAGAGATACTCTCCAGAGGGTCTTTCTAAAAAGGTCCTCAATAGACACCGGGCGTTTTCATCTTGGGTAGGCATATCACTTTAAATCTCCATTCAAGGATCTTGGTGGGGAACTCCAAAATGATACAGGAAAATAAAAACTCCCAACCTGAACAATATCTGGTGCAAGTTCGTATTCTCTAAAATCAGAGAATGAATTTTAGAAACAACGGAGGTTAAGAGCAGAATATATTTATTCTTTTTTTTTTTTTTTTTTTTTTTGTACCAGGAATCGAACTCAGGACATTGCGCTTGCTAGACAAGCGCTTATGTCACTGAGCTATATTCCCAGCCCCCAGAATATATTTATTGAGGGAAAGAAAGCTTCTGTCCAAGAGAGGGACAGAAGGGGGGCAAGAGTGGGTTGCTATCCTTTTAGCACTGACCCTTCTGAGGCACCCACACACTGCCATCTCCTGCCAGGTGAGCAGTGGGAAGAGGAAGCTTTGGATGAGTTTGACAGACTTACCTACTGTGCTGACTGGAAGCCACTGGTGGCCAAGATCTCTAGCTATGTCCAGACTGGGATCTCAACTTGGCCGAAGGTTTATTTATATGATACCAGCAGTGGAAAGGTAAGAATGGCGTTCACTCAGGCTCACTGTGTCTTCTGTATTTTCATAACATCGCTTACGTTTCTGTCCCAGAAACCCTTACCTGATACTCCCAGTGCTTTGGAAGATCCTGCTCACCATTCCGTCAAAGGCCTAGCTTTTCCGTCCCGTTTCCTCAGATTCGCCCCTCCTTGCGGAAAGAACATCATTCCCTTTTTATTCTTCTCAGAAACTGGATATTGGGCTGGAATTAGTTCGAAAAGGATATGCAGTTGAGCTTCCTGAAGACACGGAAGAAAACGGAACTGTCCCAGACATGTTGAAGGACATGGTGAGCCACTGTAGTCATGATGGGGCTTCTTCCCAGGGCTGTGGTGTGAGAGACCCAGTGGGGGCTTCTGGTCAGGACATTTTGTTAACTCCGGTGGCTTGAAGCCTGTGCCTCTCTGGAAACCATTTTCTCTTGCTTTCACGTCTTCAGGCCACAGAAACAGACGCTTCTCTTGCTAGTATGCTCACAGAGCCCAAAAGGAGCCCCGGAGAGATAACACATACCCTGTCCTGCCTCAGCTTGTCAGGTACCAACTGCTGCCTGCCTACAGCATCTTTGGAGGTTAACTTTTCTCGGTCAGCATCTTCAGAGGGGGGTTTAAGTTAAAGCTCAGTTCTTAGGTCATTAAGCCCCAAGAGCCCATTTCCCCTCCTGGACCCCACAGTCAGTGTCTGCTGGAATAGGGCAGTATCTAACTTTCTTCTCACTTCTCAATAGAAGCTGCCTCTGTGTCTGGTGATGAGAACCTTGAAGATGACTACATACTCTGAAGTCTCGGCTTCAGCTGGCTCAGCCACCTGCTTTGCTGTGAGTGGAGCTGGTTGTCTGTAGCAACAGGAACGTAATGAGGGTGACAGCAGGGGCCTCGCTTTGATTCCTTCTCTGTGCGTCCTATCTTCATATCTTCCTCTGCAGCAGCTTTCCTGCAGCCTAACTTGCTCTCAGGTTGAGCCCTCTCAATCTTTTTGTCTCTGTTTGTATCTTTGGCAGGATTTGGCACAGGCTTTGGTTCCTGGAGAGAAGTCGATAAAGAAATACATGCAGTCCTTCCCTTATTACACACAGTCTGGCTTGCTGTGGACCAAATCCATGTTCATCTTCTGTCGGACTAGAGGGAGTGGACCGAAGGAAGACAAACACATGTCCTGATGTCACCCTGGCCCCACCTGTGTCTTCAGTGTTTAATGCTGTTGTTATTCCAGCTCCTCAGGCTTGGTCCCCTCCGCCAGTCATAATGCAGATTGCTGCCAGGCCGTGTCCTTTTTGAGGCTGGGAAGTAGCCAGGGTTTGGTCATTGGGAGCAGTGATGATTCTGCAGATTTGTGACTCACCTCATCAGGTGACTCTTGTCAAGGGAGGTTTCAGAGTCCCGCACTCAAAGGCTCAAGCTGAGTCACAAGACAAAGGCAGAAATGAGCACAGATATAGTGAGCCTTGAGATAGGAGGAGAATGCCACCTTCCATCTTCAATTGTGATATGTTATTGGAGACAGGTTTTTGAAACAGTGCTCCAGCTACTTCTTGTGAACTTTAGTTAAAAGGAGCACAGTGGCTCAGAAAATACTCTAAATTGCTAGTATAGTAGCTGTATGTGTACAAATACACGGAAAGAGAGCATACACCACTCAGTTTAAATCATTTGAGGGATTCTTTGCTAAATAAAGTTCTCAGAATTACCTAAAAACAAATGTTCATTGAATCATGTGAATAAAGCATCTTCTAAGCCTAAATCTGGGGAGACGCCGCCTCACAAAAAGGGACTCATCCGTGCACAGAGCTCCTCCATACACACCTGTGCTATCTCCCTAAAGTCGTTCTGGGTCAGGCTGTGTCAATAAGCCTCAAATTGTTTGGTCTTTGGGTGAAGGGAGGGAGCCCTGTCTGGATTAGCATTCTAGAAAACTCGGTTCTGGGAGTGAGTCTGCACTGCAACCTTTCTGTGAGATTTTGTGGAGCCTGTTTCCTTACAGGATCTTTCCATCTCTGACAGTATTAAGAGGCCCCCGTGAGAACTGGGAAGGTACATAAATGTAGAATAACGTGGTAGAAGAATGGGAAATGAACTTTTATTTTTGTTTTTTGCTTGTTTGATTTTTTTTTTTTTTTTTTTTTGGTACGGGGAATCAAACTCAGGACCTTGCACTTGCCAGGCAGGCGCTTGTGCCACTGAGCTATATCCCCAGCCCAAGGCAAATGAACTTTTAAAGCTAAACTGGAAAATTTAAAATAGCATACGAAGGTGCCTTCTATCAGACCTTTTCCTAAGTGTAGGAATAGCAAAGTCTGCCTGCATACTACATGGCAATCATATTTTCCCAGCACCGGTTTGCAAATTTTTCTCAAAAGTCTCAGACATTAGCTTAAAGGATCTCAAGCAGCAACAGCGCTGAGTAGCTCTTGTAGTTTTGGAAGCAGCCAGACGTCTTAGGGGCTGGTGCAGTGAGCTCCCTGAGGCTCGCTCAGCCCTGGAGTCAGAGCTGCCATTGGACAGGATCGGGAGACCTCAGTTCCTCCTGGCCTTATTCTCAAGGATACCAGTGTCCTGATAAAAAGTATGCATCAGACTTCTGCTCTAGAAAGTATCTCTTACGTGCGGTTTGTTATCATGCATAATTTTTTTTTTCTTTTTGAGCCGGTTTCACTGTGCAGTTCAGGCTGGTCTTGAACTCACAACGATCCTTTTACCTCAGGCTCCTGAGTGCTGGGATTACAGGTGTATGCCCGCACACCTGGCAAAAAAAATTTTTTTAAAAAACAAAAGAGCTGGGGAGATGGCTCAGTGGCACAAGCGCCTACATGGCAAACGCAGGTCCTGAGTTGGATTCCTGGTACCACAAAAAATGAAAAGCAGATATTTAAGTTTTTTTTTTTTATTATTTTAAAGAATAAAAGAAGGATTACATAATAATAGGGGGGCTTACCAAATTACAGACAAAGTGGTAGGAAATTATCAATGGTTATTGTTTTACATATTGTCATCTACAAGATAGTTTCTCAGGAAAACAAATAGGCAAATAATAGTTACAGACAAAAGAGGTAGATTATCAATAGTTGTACTATACTTTGGTATCTTCAAAATGGCTTCTAAAGAAAATAAATTGAGCTATACATGAGTGACCTATTGAATAATCATTAACTATTCTCAATGGTTGTTGTAGGAAACATAATAATAGACATGCATCCATTTACAAAATAGGATAGGAACAATACAAACTATAGAGTTACGGATAGATTAGTAGGAAAATATCAATGGCTGCTGTAATACATGGTGCTATCTTCAAAGTGGCATCTCAAGACAGAGATACGCAAGAAGGATCTAACAAGTAGTTATAGCCTAAGGGTTGTCAAAAATAGCATATTACCTCCTCACCAGTGACTCCTGTCACTGAGGTGTGACGGCTGGAAGGGAGGCCAGGATTGAAAAGAAGGACCGAGAGACTTGCACCTGTGTCTAGCAACAGGCTGTTTCCTTGTTCCTCCATAGGCATGATTACCCAGGGCTCCTCCATGGGTATGACAGTCTGGCCAGAGGGAGAAGGCAGAGTATGCCCCAGGCCCTCTCATTGCTGTTGGACTAACTGGTAGAATGGGTCTGAGCTCTGGGGCCTCCTCTTCAGAGGGCAGACCCATCTCTACTGGTCACCTTCGCATTCAGGGAATGGCCCATGGGGCCTCTTAGGGCAGTTCCTCTTGAGGTGGCCTGGCTTTTAACAGTGGTAGCAGATGAATGCAGACATCAAGTTCTTCTTGGGGCCCTGGGAATCAGACTTGGGATCTGTTTCTCCTAGTGCTGCCGCAAAAGCAGCTGCTCTTTCTCAGTCTCTTTGTTTTCTCTCCTTGGCCGCCTCCTCATCATGGCTATAGAATACTGAGGAGGCAATTCTTACTAACATCTCAAGTGAGTCATCTGGGGTGAAAGCCATTCTTTGTAGCATTTTCTCTCCAGCCTCCCATCGCATTGGGACCCCACAACCAATTAGTGTCCTCTCCCCAACTGTCAGCACAGGCAGCAGGAGTCTTGCTGCAGACCTCTCCGGAGCTCCACCACAGCCT
The DNA here is from genome assembly GCF_000276665.1 of Chinchilla lanigera. Lineage (NCBI taxonomy): Eukaryota > Metazoa > Chordata > Mammalia > Rodentia > Chinchillidae > Chinchilla > Chinchilla lanigera. The sequence goes on from NW_004955589.1 coordinate 652,260, forward strand.
GTACTGTGAGGGGAAGAATGGCTTCCCAGGTATTGTGCAAGGTCCTCCTGGTTTACAGCTTCCAAACGGCTCTCATGACTCCTATCCACAGGACTTCTGACTCCTCCGGCTTAGTCTGCATTCTCATGTTTTCTGAGTGCTTGTTCAGCAGCTGCTCCTCTGCTGACTCTGGACTTTTCTGGTTCTCGATAGCAGGAGCAAGAGTGACCCCTTGTATGGCATGTATTCCCAGGGGTTTCTCCATGTTTGAATGATTCATACATGTCCGTGGGTGGGCATCTGCAGCCAGTGCATGGTGGGCCAATTGTGTCATTGTTTCTCTGTGTCATCGTAGTTCTCAATTGAGCAGCAGCAGCCGGCCTGAGGGCCGGCGCACAACAGCGCTGCCTGCTGCGTGGCTTCCCGTGCACCAGGAGCCCTCCTTCCGGGTCCCTACAAGGCAGGCAGCCAGCCCGAGGACCGGCGCTCCCCGCCACATGGCTTCCCTTGGGCCGGGGGCCCGCCTTCCCAGTGCCTACGAGGCAGGGAGCCGGCCCCACAAATATTTAAGTTATTGGGCTGAAGATATACCTCAGTGGCATAAGTGCCTGCCTGGCAAGTGCAAGGTCCTGAGTTCAATTCCTGGCACCAAAAAAGTAAATGTTATTAAATCACAGTTTATCCAGATGAACATACAAGGGGTACAAATACAACACAGACATTAAAATTTTAAAAAAATACAACACAGACAAAATACCACAAAAATCTCTTTTTTTAATGCTGCTTTTACATCTTGCCATTTACATTCCACCCTCAGGTACCGTGTCACTCCAGTGTAACCCCAGTGCTTGCTGTGTGCAATTCCTCTTCTATGCTGCTACTCACATTATCTCTTGAGATCGCTTGAGCCAAAGCCAAGGGATCCTCATATGAAATGTGATCAAAAAAATGTAGTGAATATTTTAAAAACCTTTTTAATTTATTACAGTAAAAGACCCTGCCTTTAATCCCCATCAGAATACTCCCTCCCTTTCAAACACTTACCCTATTGTTGCTGCCACTTTCTTAAGCAGTTCTGGGAGTCCTCCTGGATAGTCTTCTAGTTGCCTGTCATGGCTGCCTCCCTACCTGATTCAAAACATTTACTTTGCCGGGCATGGTGGCGCATGCCTGTAATCCCAGCACTCAGGCTGAGGCAGGAGGATCATTGGGAGTTCGAGACCAGCCTGGGCTACCAAGTGAGCTCAAGGCCAGCCTGAACTGCATAGTGAGACCTTATCTCAAAAAAAAATTTTTTTTACGTGGTCACTTTGACTTTGGGGAAGAAGCCAGAAGTTGCACAGTGCCAGATCCAGTGAATAAGGTGGGTGAGGATGCACTACAAGGTTTTTATTTGACATGATCATAAGGTACAGTGAACATGTAATTCCACTAAGACATTGCCATTAATCCTCTTCCAAATATGCCTTGCTTCGAACATATCCCATTGCTCTTCGCAATGTATCTTTAATAAAGTTTATGTAAACATTCACTTTTATCCTTGGATGATGACTCGTATCTTTTCTGATTTTCTCCATATCCAAAGAAAAGAATGGGTGCTTATCTCCAATTTGAACTGAATTATGTGGATGAAAGCATCCTAACTAGGCTTAGTTCTAAACTACCTAGTTGATTGGTCCTTACCTTGGCAGGTACTCAATAAATAGTTAAAATAAATGGGGAAATGGTTTTGGGGTCAGGAAAGCAGACCTGAAAACCCCATTGTCCTCGAGTGAACTTGGCTCTAACGGTCATACCCCTCTGGGCAGTTCTGCCCCCCCTCACACCCCAAGAAACAGTGAACACTTGGTGATTGCACTATCCTTTTATTCCTAGGATGATGAGGTCCTAAATTACATCCTAGGCCCTTGAGTTCTGTGTGTCACAGCTCCAGCTCCTCACAGAGTTGGAATAAGCATGTTTAGGGAGGCTCAGTGGGCCAGTGGCCATGGTTCCTTTCAAGGGGATATACCATGAAGATGACATTTTCCCAGAGAGGAAGGCCAGGGTGATCTGGTCTGACCACATCAAAGCCCATGTAGCTGAAGGCCCGCAGCAGGTCACCTGTGAAAGAACAGAACAAACAACACTCTTAGAAGCTTGACCCATGTTCCCTAGAGATGTGGTCTTTGCTGGGGTATGGCCTCTGGGGAAGCAGTGTAGTGCAGCCAGTAGGATGTGCTTTGGGGTGAAATGGACCCAAGGCTCTGACCCTGGCTTTAACACTTCCTTACCCTGGGACATTCTTGGTTAATCCTTTGATCTTTAGTTTTCTCCTGTGTGACGTGAGAATCAGAGCATCTTCCTCACAGATTTTAAGGTGGTATTTATGGGTTTTGGGGGGGTTTTTGTTCTTTTTCCAGTACCAGGAATCAAACTCATGACCTTGCACTTGCCAGGTGGGTGCTGTGCCACTGAGCTAAATCCCCAGCCCAAGGTTGTATTTATGAAGTGGTCAACAAAGTGATGGTATAGTCAACTCTGAACTGGTGTCTACTATCAATACCACATTGACCATTGTGCTACATCCAGCTAAGTAAACTTCTACTCTAGAACCTGGAGTGTTGAGGTTGTAGTTCCCATAGCATATGCTCTGGGAATCTGGTTAAATCTGTTCCTGGCCTCATGCCCAACCCTGTCACACCAAAGGTGCTTGATGCATTTGATAGCCTTTCTGTCAGGCTGGCCATCGTATTCTTCGAATTGGATTCTGTGTAATTTCACCAATGCTCCCTCAGTTTGACCTCTGACGTTTCTAGTAGGGCTTCCTGATAGGTTGTAACCTTGGGCTGGGGATTTAGCTCAGTGGCACAGCACCTGCCTAGCAAGTGTGAGGTCATGAGTTCAACTCCCGGTCGAACAAAAACAAGCAAACAAAACAAAAACAAGCAAACAAAACAAACAAACAAAAAAACCCATGAGTCTTGGGGCTGGGGATTTAGCTCAGTGGCACAGCGCCTGCCTGGCAAGCGCAAGGTCATGAGTTCAATTCCTGATACTGGAAAAAAAAAACCAACAACAAAAAGACAAAAACAAAACAAAACAACACTCTCCAAGCTGTAACCTGAATGTCCAGCTGTAACAGGGGCCATTATTTCTTTTTGTGGTGGGAGAAAAACTGCCAAAATGCTGGAGGGGGGCTTCTATGAAGGAAAAGGAGCTGTTAGCTGCCTCAGTACAGAAGGCAGTCAGGACAGCAGATCCCCACCTTTGTCCTTCCGGTCGTTTTGGAAGGTCACAAACACGGAATCCACATTGGTCTTCTCCTCCACATACTCCAGTGTTGCTGTCAAACTAGGATACAGAGAGATGTTTAGCTACAGCAGAATCTAAAAAATACCTAATTGAAGCAAAAGATCTCTTACTGGTCACTTACTTCCCACCCACCTTTGCCAGGAAATGGAAGTTGCTAAATTAGTTGTGATAGCTTTTATCAGAAGTCAAGGGACTGCACACAACTGGACCGAGGTGTAGGCCACAGAAGGTCCAGGAGGGGGCTCTTACGTGGCTGGAAACTACTTCTGGTTAGTCGACCTCTGGGTTCTCACTTGTGTTTCTCAATCTGAGTCCAGCAGCTTCCTACTGACTGTTACCCCTGAACCCCAGCTGGCATGGCTCAGGCTGGTCTCCGTGCCACCCGGGTGGTTTGTGTGTATGCAGCCCCACTTACTGTGACACGACAGAAGGTAAAGTTCCCTCCCCGCTAACCCATTCCAACTCTGTCACCTTTCTCGGCTGCCTTGGTTCAAGGCCCGGTATGGGATATCCAGGAAGAGTCGGTGGTCACACAGAAGGCCGTGCCAATGGACAGAGGTGTTGGGGGTGAGACGGAAGTGGAAGTCTATTTGTACTGGATCCTGGTGGAGCAGGGGGTTGGTAGAAAGCACTGTCAGGTTCCCAGCCTGCAAAAAAGAAATAAAAGTGAAAGCAATAGTCCGCTTCTGTGCTCATTCAGTCCTCCAGTCAGCTGTCAGGCACACTTGGGCACATCTGTGGAAGAAGGGAGTGGGTAGATGCAGGAGCCTGGGAGAAGTGGAGCCAAAGTCTCCTTTAATCCTAGGAAGTAACAGCTACCCATTACCCAGTTCTACTTGATATCAAACCTGGAATGCGGACTTCACTGCCGGCTAAGCTAACCCCGGGCTGCACTAACTGTTTAGGATGGTAATGTTTGGCTTTTGCTGTGCTGAGGCTGGAACCCATAGTACTCTACCCAGCATACACCTCCTGCCCTCCCCACTTTATTTATTTTTTAATTTTTTTTTTTGTCTTTTTGAGACAGGGTCTAACTATGCAGTTCAGGCTGGACTTGAGCTCACTTTGTAGCCCAGGTTGGCCTCGAACTCACAACAATCTTCCTGCCTCAGCCTCCCGAGTGCTGGGATTACAGGTGTGCGCCACCACACCCAGCCCTCCCCCTTTTAAAATGTTAAGTTTTGAGGCAGTGTCTCACAGAGTTGCCCAGGCAGAACTTGAACTTGGAATTCCAGGCCTCAGTCTCCCCTAGTGCTGGTATTACAGGCATGTGTCCCCACACTTAGCCAGAATATTACTGTTTACATCAGACAGCGGATTGTCTGTGTCTTGTTCTGAGACAGTCTTGCTATGTTGTCCAGGCTGGCCTCAAACTCCTGGGCTCAAACTTTTCTCTTGTCTCAGAGGCCTTTCACATAGCTGAGACTACAGACATCCCACCACATCCGGCTAGCTCACTGCTTACAGCTTTACTATCCATTTCCTTTCTCGTGCTACTCTTCTGCCTTTTTTCATCATATGGGTTTTCTCCAAATTCTCCCCTTTCTCATTACACAAGGGCAAGTGCAGGAATTCTGGATTCTAGACCCAGGTATACGTCCCGGAAGTCTGCTCTACCTTTGTTCCTACTTTCTGTTCTCCTACCCTGTTTTTCACTAGCAACTGTATCACCTAGACTTAAGATCTCTGGCTAGAACCCTTGCCTATAAAGTAACTAGGCAACTTTTGCACATAAGCTCTAGCTCTGATTTTGATTCATTTTCCAAGTAGGCAGAGGCCCTCCTGTGCAAGGTATCATTTCAGCAAGCTCATAGTCCACTTACTGAGTATAGTACTTGAAGCTGGTCTTGGTCTTTTCCCTGCTCAGTGCTTCTGCCCGCCTGGAGCCCCGCTGGGGACTCAGGAGCACTGGAGACAGCAGCGTGGCCGGAGTGTCAGGTCCTCCTCTTCCTTATAAGTAATGCTGGTTGGAAAAGAGAGACCCAAATTTACCTTGGAATCTGAGAGAGGAAAGGCTGCTAACTTCTTGGCTCTCAGGCATCCTATGGCTCTGCCTTATGTACTGTCTGTGGACCAGCACATTTCCGTTCTCCCAGGTCAGCAAAATGGAAACATTTCAAGTTTCACGCCAGCCTTCTATTCTATTTTGCTATTACTTTCTGCTGCTTGGGAAGATTTCAAATTTTTGTTTTTCCTTACAGTTTATATAAACTACAAATAGAGATGAAAACGAGTACCTTTTATAACAACAAGGCAGCATCTTCTCCCGGAGGGTGATCCGGTATTTGTAACAGTAAAGATAATAGGCGTATGGTGACCAGATTGGGTAGAGGTAGTTCCGTGTTTTTCCCCTCTTGATATAAGAAAGGGAGTAGAGAGAGGGGCGGGACCTGTTACAAGGCAGTTTCTCTGTTCAGTGCCTCCCAGCGGCAAAGTGAGGGTCAGGGATGGGTGGCAAAGGTTCAGGCAACCCTGTCCATTGTGATGTGGTGGACTCTATGACATAGACAATAGGTCAGCCCTGTGTCACTTCAGGACTCAACTCTGCTGCTCTCCTGCCTCACCCTATCCCTTAACCAGGCTCATAGTCAACTAGGATGCACTTTACAACTACAGCAATGGTTAAACTACTCTACAACTTCTCTGATTGGCAAACAGCCCCGTCTAAGCACTTGCGCCCACCTCCTCTGTCCTTTCCTCTGGGACATTCCTTTTTCCAAAATCCAGCAGCTAATGGGTTGGTGTCTGACACTTCAGGAGGCTTCCCAGGCCTTGATCTTACACTGAGCTGGTTAGTTGGTTCCCAATTCAGTGTTCACTGTGCCCTTGACTCAAAGGTGGCGCAGATTATCGAACTTCCCCTATTGCCAGGTAGGGAGGAAGCCCTAAACACCTCTGGAGGCCTAAACAGCTAATGGGAACTGGTGGAGCTGCAGAGTGGGGCTACAGTGAAATGGGAAGCTGATACCCTGTCTAAAATGCAGCGGAACTCAGCTCTGTCTGGTTGCCATGCTGGAATATGGACAGTAGTGTCAGATCTTATAATTTTTCAACAGAAACTAGAAAGAACTTGTGGTGAATTTCCCAGATGGAGACCACTACAGAGGGGCTCTGAGCAGGATTGAACATTAACCAATTGGATTTTCATGTTTATTTGTGAGTCCATCCAAGGCCTAGGCCCCTTGTCTGGAGACGAGCAGCAGATTCCTAGTAAGTGAAACTTTGTGAATCACTAGTCCCGACTGAGGAGTGTAAGGGTGGGTAAAGCCGGAACACCTCAAAGGACAAGAGAGGCCACAGCTAAGGACCCCTGGCTCCAACAACTACCTAGATAAAGACTGTAGCTGCAGGCATCTCAGTCCTGGGTGGAGACCTTCCTGAAGATAACATAGTTCTCCTAAATTAATGTAATGTATTACTTGGAGAAGCCCTTGAGTGGACCTCCAAGGTCCTTGAATCACAAGGCCATTCAAGGCAGATTCCTGTCTTTCTTCAGTATTTTTTTTGTTTTCTGTTTTTTTTCTGTTTTCTGTTTTGTCTTGTCTTTTTGAGATAGGGTCTCCCTATGCAGTTCAGGCTGACCTTGAGCTCACTTTACAGCCCAGGCAGACCTCAAACTTGCAATGATCCTCCTGCCTCAGCCTCCCCAGTGCTGGGATTACAGGTATATGCCACCACACCTGGCCCCATGTTGGTTCTGATAACTAAATAAATGCAGGCTACCCAGAGAAGATCTTTGTCTTAGCCTGGAAAGAATCTCAAATTCTGTGAGAGGGTTTTGATCTGCCTGGAGCTCTGAAATCATTCCATTTGTCTCTTTTATTTAGCTTTCACCATCCACTTGTTTGGGAGACTGTGGACCTGATCAGTCTCCAATAAGTAAGGGATAATATTAGCATGATATTTCCTCAATATTTATTTATTTATTTATCTATCTATCTATCTATCTATCTATCTTTTTGAGACAGGGTCTTACTATGCCATTCAGGCTGGCCTTGAGCTCACTTTGCAGCCCAGGCTGGCCTCAAACTCCCAACAATCCTCCTGCCTCAGCCTCCCAAGTAGTGGGATTACAGGCCTGAGCCAGCATGCCCGACTCCAATATTTAAATATTAGCTACTAACAAAAACAGATGAGAACATTAACTGTCATTCTATTCAGGGTGTCAGGTCCCCAGAACGAGGTACCCATGGATGAATATAAAAGTAAGAAAAAAAGAAAACCAAGAAAGGCAAAATTCTGGGATCAGGGGGCTTACAGCCTCTCAGACTGCAGCCCCGATTACCAATTTCAGTAACTCTTTATTCAGAAAGAACAAAAGAAGCAGCATTGCAAATGGGAGGATCTCAACCAATTTAGCAAGGACAATAAATAAGACTTGACTAATTAGCCATCATGTTATCATTCCTTAGGGTATATCTCAGCAAAGCATTTAGTGTTGACCCAGGGGCTTTCAATACTTCTGCTAAACCTCCTCCAGAACTCAACAATCATGGCTTGGTCAGGCCTGAGGCAATACACAAAAGAGTAACTAAAGAACACCTATCTCCACAATTAACCTTTTGAGCAAAATTTGATTCTGTGGCCACCAGTTTGAGGTCTTTACATATTCATTTGTCTCTTCAATAAATCCTGAGGGTCTACTATGACCAGGTGCTATATCCTAGGTACTTGGGATACATCAGTGGATAAAATAAAGATCTATGCCCTGTAGAACTTCTCTTCTGGAACTAAGAGGACAAACCTAGAAAGCAGTGTTAGTGGATAGGCGTTGTGGGCTGAGGAGAGCGCAGACACAGAGAAGGAGTTGGAGTGCGAAGGCGTGGTGCAGGGATGTAGTAACAAGATGTTCACAGTGCATCGCACGGGAAAGGTGAAGTTAAATCAGAGACTGGGGAGGTAAGCCAACATCTGGGGATAAGAGCATTCCACCCAGAAGCAACAGCCCACACACATGTTCCCAGTAAGAAATATGCCTAGGGTTTTCAAGAAACAGCAAGGAAGCCACTGCAGGTGGGGCAATGTAAGCTATAGGGAAAGAGAGCTGATGGGGCCAGCATGTAGGGCCTTGTAGACCTTCATATGACCTTTTATTCTGAGTAAAGGGGAAGTCACTGCAAAGTTTTGGGTGGAAGAATGACATAATCTGACCTGGGCCTTTTAAAAGTATCCTTCTAACCAGGTGTGGTGGTACTTGCCTGTAATCCCAGCACTCAGGAGTTTGAGGCAGGAGGATCACAACCAGTTTGAGGCCAACCTGGGCTACATAGTGAATTCAAGCCTAGCTTAAACTACATAGCAAAATCCTGTCTTAAACAATAAATACATAAAATTAAAATATCCTTCTGATTGATATAAGTGGTAGAGATCTATTGGAAGACTACTGCAGTAATCCATAAAAATTTTTTTCAGGGTGCAGCATTGCAGGTGGTAGCAAGTGGTTGGATTCTGGAACGAGTTTAAAAGCAGACCCCCACAGGATTTCCTGATGGACTATGAGATCAAGGATTTAAGGTAAATCCAAGACTTGAAAGAATAGGTTTCCATTAACTGAAATGGGAAAGGCTGTTGGTGGGGCAGTTGACGGGAGGGGGATCAGAAATCACTTTAATTTGGGATATGGTAACTTTGAGATGTCTGTTAGACATATACGGGGGAAAGGATGGAGAAGTAGTTACATATCCTAGTGTGGAGTTTGTGAGAAGTCCAGGATGGAGATACAAATTTGGAAATTATTGGTATATGAGGTTGAACCTCCTTGGGTCGAGGGACCAGGGCCCATGGTAAGCGGCGACGGTGAAGAAAGAGGACACCGGAGACCAGGCTGGTAGCGCAGGTCTACTTTATTGCGGAAGTATTAGGCATTTATAGGGCAGGCTAGAGGCGTGGCAATGGAGGCAGGTTGGGGTGTAGTTTGGAGGCGGTACTTTTGGCTGGGGGCTGTGTGGAAGCAAGAGGTCAGAGTGGGACAACTTAGGCGGAGCGTTTACTCGGTTTGCCTAGGAGTCTGAGTTTGCTCAGACTCGCTTTTCCGCCACGGCCGTCAACCAGACCTCTGGACCTCTTTTTCCCACAGGTGTATAAATAGCATTGCAAGCCACGACTGGATGAGGAGAGTGTACACAGAGAAGAGTAAAAGTCAAAGACTGAGTGAGTCCTGGGGACACTTGAAAAAGTGAAAAGACAGATCATCAAAGGAGACTGTGAAAAAGAATAGCGTCCTGGAAGCCAAGACAATATTTAGAGGGACAGTGTGTTGGTCCCTTAGGTTGAAGCATAAAGCATCTTTCTGGTCTTCTGTGTCAAATAGATTTTCATACCGGTTTGTGTTTGTTTTATTTTATTAATACATATGTTTACATTCCTTGTGGAAATTGGTGCATGCCTGAAGTTTCCGGCCCTAGCATGGTTCCATTTTTCTGTGGCTTAGATTCTTTGTAACTCAGAATGCTTCAAGTATTGCAGGGTAACGACTAAGGGTTAGACTTTTCTTGGGGTTGGCGGTTTTCCAGAGGATCCCATCCTTCTACCACTTTTAGGTAGATTTGTTTTTGTTGTTGTGTTGCCTTTTTGAGATAGGGTCTCACTATGCAGTTCAGGCTGGCCTTGAGCTCACTTTGTAGTCCAGGCTGGTCCTGCCTCAGCCTCCCGAGTGCTGGGATTACAGGCATGCGCCACCACGCCCGGCACTTTTAGGTAGACTTGAAAAGCGAGAGCAGCATCTTTCTTCCGTCAATGTCCAGTCATAGAATCTCAGAATTAGATGTGGCCTCAGCACCTAGAGCCTGAAAACAAAGTCCCACTTTAAAGATATAGTGAAACCAACAGTCCTCTCCAGTCAGTCCACCTATTGCTCGTTCCATTGTCTATCAATAATTATGGGCACCCACCACAACCACACCCCAAAAAGAGAGGAGAAAAATGCTTAATCAAGGAATATTTCCTCCCGATTTTCTGGTACTGGGAATTGAACTCAGCACCTTGTACTTGCCAAGCAGGCATGTACACCACTGAGCTACATCCCCAGCCCCCTTCCGATTTTTTAAGGGCGTTGGAGAAGTAGCGAAGGGGCGGGCCAGCCAGCCGGTCCTCCGTCTCCCCTCGGCTCCAGCCCAGAGAAAGCCGCGCCGGCTCAGGCGCGCCGCGGGCAGCCCCGGCGGGTCCTTTCCTGCCTCTCGGCGCCGGGGTCCTTCCTCAGGTCGCCCTCTGTCCTGGCATCATGGCGGCGGCCTTCTTTGTTTCCCCCGGCAGGACTCTGCTGCGGCGCGGCGCCGAGCGGGCGCTGCGAGGAGGAGCCTGGGAGCTGCTCGGGCCGAGACTCGAAAGGGGCCTGGAGCGCGGCTTCAGCCTTTCCCACCCTCGGGTGAGAGCCAGGTTTGGGTTATGGGCTCCTTGGCTCCGGCGACGCAGTTCACGCTGAAGTTCTGAGCTGTGGAGGGGCCTGGCCTTGGGTTGCGGCCCTGCCTTGGGGTGCCCGCGGGCATGGCGGGAGGAGAGTGCGCGGCTCCTCACCTTGGCCTCCCCGATGCAGGGCACAGTCATCGTAGAGCGCTGGTGGAAGGTGCCGCTGGCCGGGGAGGGCCGGGCGCCGCGCCTGCACCGGCGACACCGGGTCTACAAGCTGGTGGAGGACACGAAACGCCGGCCCAAGGAAAACCTGGAGCTCATCCTCACGCAGTCCGTGGAGGGTAAGGCCCGGCCGGAGGCGCGTCAGCTCAGGCCGCTCCTGTTCGGGGTCAGCTTTTTCCTTCCCGGTGCCCCCACCGGTGTGCCCTTGCTTTGTCTACTTTGTGGCGATGGTGAGTTCTATGTGAAAAGAGGGCCATGAACAGTACTGTCATGGTGACATTGGCTTCCTGCTTGGAGAAATAAAACGTGAATGCTGCAACACGATTTTAACTGGAGGTAGGGGTCTGACAATTTGTGTCACAGATAGTGCGTGAAATCCTCTGATGGGACAACTTCTTGCTCCGTACAGGGAATACTGCGTGTCTTTAGCAGGTGCTAAAGAACCCAATTAGCAGTGTTCCACGGTGTTGCACTTAGTGAATAGGAATTAAAATCCTAGAAAGAATAAACACTGGGAAAATAAGTGGTGTTTATCTCTTTGTTCATCTCTCCCTCCACAGTTGATGGTGCTAGGGATCAAACTCAGGGTCTCTGTGTCTCTGTTGTTCTCATTGGCAGAACTTGGAGTCCGGGGTGACCTGGTCTCGGTGACGAAATCTGTGGGTCGTAACAAACTCCTTCCTCAGGGACTGGCTGTATACGCATCCCCCGAAAACAAGAAGCTGTTTGAAGAGGAGAAATTGGTAAGCTCAAAGGGAAGGTCTTGCAAGAATCAAACTTTAAGGCTTCTTCTAGCAATTTCCTTCACTTCGATATTTAATTTGAAAATGAAAGAGAGACTTGAATACCAGAAACCAAAAATCTCAGCATATACCTGCCACAGTAAGAGTTTGGTATTATTTAATGTGGGTTAGTTTTTCTTTTACTTATTTTCATCTTTAACTTTTTTCTAGCTGAGACAAGAAGGAAGATTGGCAAGGATACAGACCAGGGCAGGTGAGGCGGTAAGTAGAAACAGAACTTACCAACAGTAAACAAAGAGGCTGACCTGAGAGTCTCCCTGATTTCTTTAAAGTCTGCTAATTGCACACACAAGGGCAGGGGAAAGAAGTGTCGTGGCTGCCCTCCATAACTGGCATGCAGACTTCTTGGGAAATCCTGACCTTTTGGGTAAAGTGCTCTGGCTAATTGATGGAGTGCCCAGTCTGGGTATCAGGGGACCCATGAAAAAATGTGAGGGGAGGGCTCTGCTTCCAGGGGTATTTATAGACAAGCTGGGGACAGCATACACACATGAGCAGATAATCAGTGAACTGAAGGCAGTAAGTCGCAGGAGTTACGTGGACCATAATAGGTTTTGGGGTGGTTAGGAGGCGCTTTTCCAGTGGGATTAAATTAGGCCTTCTGCGGTTAGTAGGCTCTAAGTAAGTCAGGAGGATAGGAAAAATGTTCCTAAGGGAGAGTAAATATAAAAAGACATTTATGGTATGTTTAAACATAGAAAGTAGACAAAGTTAGCTAAAGCAGAGAATTGTATAGTACATTAGGAAACTTAAGGCTAAAAAGGTTATTAAACAAGATACGCAAAACATCTTGAATCTTTAAGTAATGAACATCATTCCATTTCTGTAATCAGGGAAAAGTCATTAATGTGATACAGGAGTGAAGGGCCAGAATTGGGTTAAAACAGTCGATGAAAGGTATTTCATTATGTCCTATAACTAAGGCCCCCCACTTTGTCTTTGCTTGGGAATAAGATGTAGGCGATATGCCGCTACAAAGGATTGCTAAAATCTTTCTACCATATCGACGTTGAGAGAGAATGTTCTGTTGTTCCCATTCATTCTTTCACCTGTCTGGGCTGTGAGACAGGAGTTAGACCCTTTGTAACTCTCAGTCCTTGGAATTCTGTTTCCTTTCCTTCAGCTCCAGCTAACCCAGCCCCTATTTATAATTCTTTCAGACAGTGAAGTTTCTGAGAAAGTGTCACCTGGAAGTAGGGATGAGGAACAATGTCAAATGGGAGTTAAACTCTGAAATAGTTGCTCGACACTTCTTCAAGAATGTGAGTGTTCTCAAAATATCACCATACTTGTGAGAGTGGACACTGTGCCTGGGAAGATGCCAAGGGTTGACCCCTTCGTTAGGAAGGGGGGTGATTAGCCAGATGGAGTTAGGGCAGGCATTCATGGTTAGGTTACAGAGATGTGGGAGGGAAAGAGCTGAGGACTGAGGGTAGTCACACGGTTTAAAGTGTGATGGGGAAAGGTGATAGTTTCCATTTATTTTCTCTAAGGAGAGCCAGGAGATAATGGGACCCACAGGGGAATTGTTACTTTTTCGGGTGAAGTGATTTTTGGTCTCAAGTCCCCTTTCTCTTTGTGAGTCTACTTCCCTTTCTGAGAAATTCAGGACTGAGTTTCTCTGCTCCCACCTGTGGAAGTCTACCTTCCCATGGGATCAGCAGAGTAAGCACTCCAGTTCATCCCTGTCCAGGAAATTATAGAACCCTCTTTATTTGCTTGCCCAGAGTGGCAGCCGTGAGAGTTCACCTGGCTGCTGTTTTGCAGCTTGGTGTTGTGGTTGCCCCGCATGCCCTGAAGTTACCAGAGGAGCCGATCACACGGTGGGGCGAGTACTGGTGTGAAGTGACGGTGAGTGTGTCACACTTGTTCCTTTTTCTGACTGGGAAAATGAGCATGGAGCATTGAGATTGAGGACATTAGCTAATACTTGTCTGACTGATCCCTAAGAATGTTTGTTTCGCGTTCAGGTAAATGGGCTTGACACTGTGAGAGTGCCTATGTCTGTGGTGAACTTCGAGAAGCCCAAGACCAAAAGATACAAGTACTGGTTAGCCAAGCAGGCTGCCAAGGGGATGGCCTCCACCAGCTCCCAGGCAGTCTGAACCTGTTCTCCCTCCAAGAGCAGAAAGCAGAAGCAGAGCAGCAGTGGAGCAAAAATGGGTCCACACCTGACCGCACTCATAGCTCTGAGCAGATGTGAAAGTTTGGAGAACAGATGAGACACCTGACTGAACCGCACGTACAGGTCAGAGTCTCCACATTCGCCAGCTCCATCTTCAGTCAACGTGTCCGGCTTTATTGGGTAATTGTGCTCAAGAAGAACCAGACTATCGATTTGATAAACTGTGTGTCACTGGATTCAAACGGTCTAGATGCCTCTAAGCCTCTTCCTGCATTGGAATCCACTGGAACGAGTGGATGAGACAGACACTGTGTCTAGGACGCGGCTCAGTCTCATCATCTGAACTCAGCATTTGTATTTTGAGCATTTTAACATGTGGTTTGTTTTTTTTTAAGGTGTCATTTACTGGGCTTGAGTAGACTGGAGAAAGGACATTAAAATGGGTATCTTCTCTATCCATTGAAGTTTGCTACTACGAGGGAACGGGAGAATATGTTAGCTTTGTATATCTCAGGGTTGCTGTGAGCAAATTACTCTCAGTAAGCTGGTTGTCGTTGGTCTTAAAACTTTCAGAGGGGCCGGGGATCTAGCTCAGTGGTACAAGTGCCTGCCTGGCAAGTACAAGGTCCTGAGTTTGATTCCTGGCACTGAAAAAAAAAACTTTCACTAGCTGTCAGCCATCGGTGTGAGCAAGCACAGTGAGTTCTCTAAGGATCTGACTAAGGCCCAAGGGTGAGCGATGGAAAAGCGAACCTGAGATGAAAGGTGTCTAAATGAGGGAGGCTGGGGGCTGGACGCAGTGGCAATGCCTGTAATCCCAGCTCTCCAGGAGGCCGAGGCTGGAGAATTGGAGTTTAAGGCAAGGTTAAAATATGGAGGTCGTTAGATCATTCTGGAATAAATGTCTTGCCGGTAGACGAGAAAAATAGATGTGCGTAAGCCCAAGGTCTGCTATAGAAAGGAACATTGATGTGTGTTGTGCCACAAATACAGCATGAGGTCATGCAGTATAGGGAGATGAGGATGAGACCCTTGGCTCCTTTGCTGTCCTTAACCAGAAGCTTAGAGAGACTGGTTTCTGCCTGCCTGAGCTCACTCACCCCTCGCTGAGCAAGCAAAGCACTCTCATTCCATCCCAGCTAAGGAGAGGCTGTGGTCAGTAGTTTCACTGGGAATAGTGATGACCCAGTCACACAGTTTCCAGAACTCATAGCTCCCATCTAGCATGGTACTATTTGAAATTTGCCATTTCAGTGATTCCTATCCTTGTCTTGAAATAGAAGGCTTTCCTTTTTTTTTTTTTTTTTTTTTTAGTTTTGGTTTTTTGAGATACAGTCTTGTTATGTAGTCCAGGCTGTCCTTAAGCTCATTATGTAACAGTGTAGCCTTGAACTGGCAATCCTCCTGCCTCAGCCTCCCAAGTGCTGGGATTGTAGGTGTGAACCACCACACCCGGCTTGGAAGGCTTTAACAGTATTTCCAATATTACCACTGTCACGATGCTTTGTGAAATAATGCGTTTCATACAGCTAACTTTAGTGTTGAAATACTTGTAGGTTCAGTTCTTAGCAGAAACAGAGATTGGTCCATTTGTCCATGGGAAGTTTATTTGAGGAAATACAGGATCTACACCTATAGTAGACAGGAGAGAGGAGGCTTACAGAGAAGCTGAGCTGATGCTATCTAAACAAAGCCACAGAGAGCTCAGACTAGGATGGCTCTGCAAGATGCCCCAGTAGGGCAGCTGAGGTAGACTGTGGCAGGGGCATGGCCTTGGGTGAGGGAGCTGGATTCAGTCAAAGGCAGCTCTTTTTTTTTTTTTTTTTTTTTTTTTTGGTTTTTCTCCAGTACCGGGAAGCGAACTCACGACCTTGCGCATGCCAGGCAGGCGCTTTTGCCGCTGAGCTAAATCCCCAGCCCCAAAGGCAGCTCTTGAACGGGGCTTAGGTAGGAGCTGGCGGCTGGCGGCTGGCGGCTGGCAGCGTTCTCAGCAGCTTGAAAATTAGTGCTTTGGTCCTGAAGCGTGGACTCTGAGCAGCCCGCCAGTCACTCACACAGTCCTCGCACTGCTCAGAACCATTCAGGATCCTGATGGCTCTCTTCCTAGGACATTTGTTAAAATCTGGGGCATACCTGGAATCCCAGCTGCTTAGGAGGCTGGAGCAGGAAAATCACAAATTTAAGTCCGGCCTGAGCAACATAGTGAGTCTCCCTCAGAAAGGGCTGGGGATGTAGCTCAGTGGTAGAGTACTTGCCTAGCATGCGTAAGGCCCTTGGTTCAATCCCCAGTACCAGGGGGAGAAAGTCGGACAGACCAGCCAATCCTTGCTGCAGCTTGTTTTGAGTCTACAGTGGTTTTCATCTCCTTTACTGTCTGTGGTAATGACTTCCTTCACTGCCACCTCAGATTTGCACTTCTGCTGGTCCAGGGCGAGTTACCTGATTAGGTACGTGACCATCCTGTCTTTTCAGGAAATGGCTGCAGTTGTCCATCTGTTTTGAAAGCTGGGGGAAGCCAGGTGTGGCAGTGCACGCCTGCAACCCCACTACTCAGAAGGCCAAGGCAGGAAGATTGGTGCACGTTCAAAACCAGCCTGAACTACATAGTGAGACCCTGTCTCAAAAGAAAAAGGGCAGGCCAGGCATGGTGGTGCACACCTGTAATTTCAGCACTTGGAAGGCTGAGGCAGGAGGATTGTTGGGAGTTTGAGGCCAGCCTGGGCTACAAAGTGAGCTCAAGGCCAACCTGAACTGCATAGTGAGACCCTGTCTCAAAAAGACAAAACAAAAAAGGCCAACCCTAACTGCACAGCAAGACCCTGTCTCAAAAAAAAAAAAATAAAGGCCTTTATTCTGGATGGTCATCTCTGTGGCTGGACTTAGGACCCATGTGGAGGACCCTTGGCTGAGCCTAACCTTATTCCCATGTATTGATATGCACAGAGCTGGCTAGGACCCTTTCCTTACCCCTTTAATTGGCTTTAAGCAATGCATATCGGTCTAACTCAGGTCCTCATGGTAATCTTTGGGGATGCCAGGTGTGTTTCCCTGACTCGCCTCCACGGTTCCCACAAGTGAGCCAGGATGAGGCGGGATGTGTGAGCCAATGCTTCACACTGTCCCCTGGGATCCAGCTTTGGGATAGAGGCTATGACTTCCTGGGGCTTCAAAGATTATGCATGAGAGCTGAAGCACCGACCCTGAAACATTAGATGCTATTTCAGATGTGTTATGCAGATTACTCTTTCTGCATAGCCTTCTGTCTGCATTGGCAGAGGTGATTTCAGGCCTCCTACCTAGCCCAGCTCATGGCGCTTACCTACTTCCCATGGTTCTCACAGTCACTCATCCTCAAGCCACTCCCTTCTTCATGAATGAATAAAACCTGGGTTTGGCCTTGGGTTAGGAGGCCTTTATTCCGGATGGTCATCACTGTGGCTGGGCTAGGACCCTTTGGCTCCCCATAACTACAAATGTGCCTTAATGTTTTTATTCTCGCCATGGGTTGTGCTGGAAGTGGTAGACTGGAATTAACTCGCTAGAATTCCAATAACTTTTCATGGGATTACAAATATAAACTTCCTGGGTCATGACGAGGACTGGGAAGGACTCTCTATAACTGGTGCCCAGGGATCTGCTGTAATCCCCAAGGTCAAACCATAATCAAAACCACTGGTCTTAAACTAAAAAATCAACTAGGTAAACAAAAGGGGGAGCACAGGATCAGAACTTTGCTACGGATGTTTTATCTTTTCTGAATCTTACTGGGAATGACCTCCAAACAGGTGCTTGGAATGGTCCGGCATCACTTTTAAATTGGGGCCAAGGATATGCTTGTATTTCCACAGAAAATTGAGGGACATTACAACCGTCAGAGCCATTCCATGGCCACAATCTAACCCACCTGCATAACACATCAAGCCCTCTACTGAGACCTCAGCAATGAACCTCACAGTAAAAATCTTTTCCTTGCAATACTTGCTCTCCTAGCAGCTACAGTTTGTATCCCTGTGGTTCAGGGAGAAGAGTATTGGGCTTACATACTTAATCCACCCTTGCTTAAACCCCTTATGTAGATGGGCAGGCCCCTAGAGATTTGCCATTCTATAGAGATCATTAACCCTGTATATATCTATCACCCTGCCTGGCCCACTAATTTTAATGCATTTACAAGAACGGACTAAACCTAATGGTACATCTTGTTTTGTGTTTCTATCTTTGTGTGTAGCCTGTCTACAGCAAAATTCTAGACATTGCCTGTTGATTGTGGATCAGACTTGGAAAGTACAACTGTCTAAAGGACAGTTTGCCTTATGAACCTTAAATTAGATTCCCTCAGATGGTAACCTTGTAAGAGATTTTAACCCTAACATTCCCATCTGTATTCCGGAAGCTCACACCCCTCATTTTGAAGAGGTGATTCTGGCCTTTGGTAGACTTGCTGGGATCCATACCGTGGACACAAGTTTAATTAGTCCTTTGTAGATTGGCCCCCTAGAGGATTCCTTCTGGGAAAGGATCAAGATGGGCATGAGATTTCCTTTTCAGGCTCTCCTGGCTATGTTATGTCCTCAGAGGCCTTGTCTAATGTTACATGGTCAGGTAGAGGCCTCAGTCCTCCAACCCTTAGACCCATTATTACTGACAAAACTGGGCCTATACAACGTATTTTATGGAAACTAGCCCTACCTTTTCATGCTGGATGGCTGCAGATTGGGCATCTGCAGCCGGTAGATGGAGGAAAAGTCAAAGTAGTATTACAAGGTCATAGATAGTAAACATATGTGTTTATGACACTCATGTACTGTTAATAGGGAAGATAGAGCGGCGACAAGGTATGTTCTCACGTACTGTTATTTAACCCATTGTATCATGCCTGAACATGCTTCTAATGACTGCAGTAGTGATCGTGGGCAGGATGTCTGGAGTTTGGCGTCCAGTTGATCTGATGGAGCCATGGTATCATTCATTTAGTTCTTTCTTGGTAAAGACCTTGATTAAAAGATTTATCAATCAGACCAAGAGGATGCTTGGATTAATTATAGCAGGGATAACCTCCCTAGGGCTTTTGATAGCCAGCGCAGCTATTGGCTCTGTGGCATTAGCTCACTAAGTACTAACTGCTCACTTTGTGGACAGTGGGACAAAAACTGCTGATGATAACTGGATAATTCAGCGAGAAATTAAAGTTGCAAACCCAAGTGAGCATTTCAGAAACCTCCATCCTTTGGATCAGGGATCAAATTGAAAGTTGGTAATTGCAACAAGGTTTAAAGTGTCACTATGATATGACTGGCTTTTTTATCACCCCATTACCATATAGCAAAAGTCTACAGCCTTGGGGAATGATCAGAAAACATACAAGGGGCAATCCATCAAAGTATTACTATGGATATAGATGCTCTTCAGAGAAAAGTGCTGTCAGTGTCTCTACAGGCAGGCACATTTGATACCCAAATTAGAGATTGGAAGAAGTTTGCATATGCTATAGAACAGTTGAATCTATTTGCATATCTCAAGGCTCACTTTTGGTTTTATATTGGGATTGGTGTACTCAATTTTCTTGTTTATAATTCTTCCTATTAAAGTGTGTCACGGAGGAGTCTCAACACGGCGCCACCTAGAGGCCATACAGCCACGACTGACTCTCCTCCAGCTTCTTCAAAGCAAAGAAGGGGGAACTGTGGAGGACCACCCAGACGACTCTCCTTGAAAGAGGAGCAATTGCCTCCATTTTGATTGAGCCTGACCCTGTTCCCATGTGTTGATATGTACAGAGCTGGCTGGGACTTTCCTTATCCCTTCAGTTGGCTTTAACCAATGCATATCGGTCTAGCCAAGGTGCTGATGGTAATCTTTGGAGATGGCAGGTGTGTTTCCCCAGACTCCCCCATTGTTCCCACAACTGAGCCGGGACGAGGCAGGATGTGCGAGCCAGTGCTCCACGCTGTCGGCTGGGATGGAGCCTTGGGATAGAGGCCGTGACTTCCTGGGGCCTCAAACATTACACATCAGAGCCGAAGCACAGACCCCAAAACATTAGATACTATCTCAGTTGAGTTATGCAGATTACTCTTTCTGCATAGCCTTCTGTCTGCATTGGCAGAGGTGATTTCAGGCCTCCTACCTAGCCCAGCACATGGCACTCACATACTTCCACAGTTCTCACAGTCACTCATCCTCAAGCCACTCCCTTCACAAATGAATAATACCTGGGTTCAGCCTTACGTAGAAACCTTTATTCCGGATGGTCATCACTGTGGCTGGACTTAGGACCCCTTGGCTCCCATAACTACAAATATGCCTTAATGTTTTTATTCTCACCATGGGTTGCGCTGGAAGTGGTTGGTTGGAATTAACTCGCTAGAATTCCAATAACCTTTCGTGGGATTGCAAATACAAACTTCCTGGGCCGTGACAACTGGGAAAGGCTCTCTATATGGGGGGGGGGTGTTGAAATTTTTATGTATTAATTTCACCAAAATGAACATAACTATCACGTATCACAGGCATACACTAATAAAACTGGGCAAGAGGGAAGTGAGATACTTGGGTGAGAGGCCTGCTGCCAAGTATGTTCTTCCCTGTTCCCACTGTGAAACAGCAGCCCTCCCCCATGATCAGGGTGACTTACTCCTGCCGGGATAGTGACTGCCTTACCGCCCTGTCTGCTGGCAGAGCTCAAAGGTTAACGAGACTTCGGTATTACCACTTGGAGAAGCACTGGCAGAACCATTTAGGTGCCAGCACTTTGGGCTAGGAAGGACAGTTTCTTCAGTGGAGTCAAGGAGCGATGCATTCACCCCATTTCCAAGGCCCGTGAACTTTACTTAGGGATACAGCGCCACTGTGTGGTGGCCGCTGCTCCAAGATACGTAAAGAATCCTGCAGACTCATTTCTGGGCAGTGCCTTGCCTATGCCAGCAACAGGCTGTCTGTCACTGTGGGCAGCTTCTGGGCAGCATGGTATGTGAACAGACCAGCAGATCCCACGCTCTCCAGGGCGTACCTCTCTTGGACCAAAGTAACATACTTTCTTATGCCAGTGGAGGAACTGCAGGTGGGAAAGGCAAACCCTACCCAAAGTGAACATCAGTTCCCAGTCAAGATGGAACACTGCCCCTCCCAGGATGGTAACTTGCCACCAAATAGATGCATGGTTTTCTTGGTGAAAGGTGACACGTCAGGCTGTTTGGGTCTCTTGCCAGCAAGGTGGACATTCATGACAGCAGCAGTTAGGTCAGCCTTAGACCAGGGAGTAGGCCCGTGCATGCTTCCCCTTGCTCCATTCTCCCAGCAGCAAGATCCCAGCACAAAGGCTGGATGACATCACTAGGTCCTCAGTGTCCTTGGGAGTTTGGCGCCTTTTCTGTGGTGGGTGAGATATTCACTATTGAGCATCAATACACAACACAAACATAGGACATGTTACACCCAAGCTCAGCCATGCTGTGGACCTTTTTCTCAGATGTTGTCTTTAATTTGCCATTTTCTTCTTCCAGGCTTCTAATCGACCAGCCAAGTCATTCACTGTTGCCCATTGGCCTGTATATGTGTTCTCACTGCGGCAGGTACACTATGTCTTTCAAGGCCATCTCTGAGGGGGCTGTGGTCCAGCCAGCCAATTTTCTCTTTCCTTCCACCCTCTGAGACTTCCCTTGCTTTAACCAAGCTCTTTATCATCTGCCATCAGGTCATGAGGCATCCTCTTCCGACCCATGTGACTAAGCATACACTGAGGAAGAAGCCCAGGACCACAGTGTGGGGTGATGGGAAATGTCACCTGTGAGCCCACTTTACTCTTTGTCCCCACTTGGGCCAGTTCTATGTAATGCTTGCATCTTACGGAGAGTTGTTACTGGACCCACATAACCCTATGACTTATGGTCTGGCAGGACCCAGGTTATAATAGGCCTTTCCAGTGATGTGGACACTCGATGTCCCATGGTCAAGCGCTTCGTCTCAGCAGGGTCTCGGGAGCACACCAGGACCTATCATTTGAAAGCTGTTTCTTGTGGCATGGCCTTGCTCACTGGAGAACATGTGTCTTCGAAGTGGGGCTTGCCATAAATAGTACGTGGTCTCTTCCCACCACTGGTACTTCTACTACAATGTGGTGTCATGTGACCAAGCAGCAGAGCCACTTGCACCACAGTCCACCTGTGATGGGGCTTTTTTCCTGTTGTGGCCGCACTTGGCAGTCTTTTGTGTCACCTGATATTTGGGTCATGGCAGTAGCTCCGAGTGTACAGTGTGCTACCTATAGACCCTGGAGAGGTTTGCAGGCCCTGTGCTCTCTTCTTAGTAACAAGATGTAGCTGGGGACTTAGCTCAGCGGCACAGCACCTGCCTGGCAAGCACGAGGTCGTGAGTTCGATCCCCGGCACCAGAAAAAAAAAAAGTAACAAGATGTAGATGAGATACAAAACCTTTATTTTATAGCCGGGTGTGGTGGCGCATGCCTGTAATCCCAGCACTTGGGAGGCTGAGGCAGGCAGATCGTCCGAGTTTGAGACCAGCCTGAGCTACAAAGTGAGTTCAAGGCCAACCTGAACTGCACAGAGAGACCCTGTCTCAAAAAGAGAAAAAAAAAACAAAAACAAAATATTTATTTTAGAGGGAATGTGCTGGTGTGCTCCAGACCACTGGACTTGTAGACAGTCCAGGGACACAGCAGGACTGACTTCCTGTAGGTTTGCGTGTGACACTGGCAGAACCTCTGTCCCGCCAGGGCCTCCAGTGTACTCGCCATCATGGCATCCTAGAGCAATGTGACGCTCTACAGAGTGTCCACGTGACCGCAGCCCTGCAGACTGCACCGCGGCAGGGGGAGGGGCAGTTACGTGGTCGGGTGGGGGACTCACTGTGCATCGTTTCTCATCTCAGTGTGAAAGGAGACTTACGATCTTCTTTTCTTATAGAGGTGAAAAAGTGCATTTCCCAGTCAATACATACCATGTTCCTGGGGCTTTGTCTGCCTTCTCGAACAGAGAGCATGTTTGGGTCAGCACATAGAATTAACCTGTCAATTACTATCGCAGTAATCTGTCTTTTTCCAGGATCCCTTTGGTTTTAGCCAGGGCAAGACTGGTGAATTAAATGGCATTATGAGGCCCCCACCCGACATTCCTTAGATCTTCAAGTGGAACGTGTAAGGCTGGGCATAGTGGTGCACACATGTAATCCTAGCACTCTGGAAGGCTGAGGCAGGAGCATCTCAAGTTTGAGCCCATCCTAGGCAACTTAGTGACTTATCAAGACCCTATCTCAAAAGTAAACATCTAAAAAGGGCTGGGGATATAGCTCATTGCGGAAGCTCTAGGTTCAATCTCTAGTATTGGAGAAAAAGGAGCTGGAGAGGGCTTCTTTTTCCTCTTGGCCTATAATAGTGGAGGCAGTTTCAGAGGCTTCATGTTGGCCTCCCATACTATCACAGATCTATCTCACAGACTGAAATTACTAAAATTACCATGCTAGTTCTGCCAGCCGTCCATATGCCCATTTCAGGTTCCCATCCGGACTAGTGGAATAACCACCAGGTGGGTCTGTGAACACTGAGAGCCACACCTGAGCCTGTGACACTTTGACCCTACACTGCCACCCTCAGAGAAGTCCACAGTGGTGCTTCAGCTCCTGAAGTATCAGTGTCAAGTAGGACTCCACAGTTCCTGAGACCTTCACTATTCCTCTCTCCACTGTGTTATGTCCGTAAAAGGTCCTGAGTCTCTTTAGGCCAGGATGAGGGTAATTATCATCTGTACCTTCTCGTCAGGTTGTTTCAGGGTCCTTACGCTCAGAGACAAAACCTCCAAACAGTTGTTTCCAACTGAAAAACTGGCTCAGGAAGACTTCTGCTTCCACCATGGAGGAATTACAGCTACAGAAATTGCCCACCAACCCCCAACAACTATAAAACCAGTCAAAATTATAAAAAGAAATGTTCCAGAGACTGGAAAGCAAGCAGTGAAGAATTTTGGGAAACGGAAAGCAAGCCCATGTCTGCCTCAGCTTACCGCTTACAAGTTGTTTTTTCCTTTTTTTTTTTTTTTTTTTTGAGGCAGGCTCTCACCATGTAGTTCAAGCTGGTCTTGAACTCACTCTGTAACCCTGGCTGGCCTCAAACTCACGGCCACCCTCCTGGTTATCATCCCAAGAGCTGGGATGACAGGTGAGATAACCACCACGCCCAGCAAGGTGGTTGCTTTATAAGAAGCCAGTGTGCTAGAGGGAGCCCAGAGCCAGCACTGACTGACTGCAGAAGAAGCCATTAGAGTTGGTAGAGTAGGACTTATAGGACTTGAGAAGCAGAACACCGCCAGTGAGGGACTGACACAGCTTTGGAGAGCTACAGAAGGTCCTCTCACATATTTGGCTGGGGGCTAGGGATGCAGCTCAGTGATAGAGGGTGTGCTTAGCATGTGTGAGGTCCCGGGTTCACCAGGGCCACCAACAAGAAAAAAAATTGGTTGAATACTGATACATACAATGCACCTGCCTGTGGTAAAGTTCCTTGAGGCCAGGCATGGAAGGGAATTACAAGGAAACAGTGGGCCAATTTCCAGTTCTCACACAGGATTGCAAATACTGCTTTGTTTGTGTTCCTGGAAGCCAGTGTAAATAGATGGGGGCATGAGGAGCAACTTCAAAAGGCACTGCTAATGAGTGCTGGAGTAGAGGTTACTCTGGACCCACCATGCAAAGCTAGAAAGCAAGTCTTGAAATGATCAAACTGATACCAAATGTGCCAGAACCAAGCCTAGCACTCACTGAGGAAATGTGACAAAGTCTGGCACTGAACAAAATAGAATCCCCAATGTCTGAAATCCAATTAATTACTGCATTAAAAAGAGACAGCAAAAATATTACCCCAAATCAAGAAAAACAGTCCCAGAAATGTCAGCAATGTTAGAATTAGGACAATAGAAAAGCTAGGTTTTATGCTCTTAGGAAATGTGAAACAAATGGAATTAGATCCTTATCTCACATCATGAACAAAATAAACTCAATAACACCTGAAAATACAAAACTGAGAAGCAAACAGAGCTCATGACATTGTCTGAGCAAGGATCTTTTTATGATTCCCGAAGTGCAGGCAACTAAAGCAAAAATAGATAAATAGGATTACAGCAAAATGAAAAACTTCAGCACATAGGAAACATTAAATAGAGTGAGGAGACAACCTACAAGATGAGTTGCAGAGGTTTGTAAGGACTTAATATCCAAAACATATAAGGAACTCTAACAAGTCTATAGCAAGAATCCAATTCAAAATATGCGAAGGGCCTAAACTTGTATTCTCAAAAGAAGACATACAAATGGCCAACTGGTATATACTCAACTAATCACTAATAGGAACATTTAAATTAAAATTACAAGAAGGAGGAGGAAGAGAAGAAAGGCACCAACAACCTGTTACTGATGGCCAAAGGGAAGGGACAATCCAGCAGGATAGGAAACTTCCATCCCCCACACCAGAGGACCTAGATTAAACATTATTTCTGGGTGTGTCTGTGAGGCATTTCCAGGTGAGAATGGCAGTTCAATCAGTGAACTCGGTAAACTCTCAGGGTGGGAGTTACCCGGTCTGTTGAGAGGCTGACGAGAACACAGTGGCAAAGGACGGAGAAATTTCTCCCTCCTACTTACTGACTACCGCTCGAGCTGGGACACAGGTGGTGGTGGTTGCCTTGGACTGAGATTTATACCTTCAGTCCCTCTGGTTCCCAGGCTTGTAGAATCAGCCTGCGTTAAACCACTGGCTTTCATGGGTCTCCAGTGTGCAAATGGCAGTTCATGAGACTTCTCACCTTCCATAATGACATGACTCAGTTCCTGCATCTCTCTATGTCCAAGTTTTACATCCATGGATCCAGCCAACTCCCACGGAGAATATCCCCCCCCCAAAAGCAAAATTGTCAGGAAAGGCTGAGCTTGTGATTGTCACACAAGTGGAGCTGAGAGCACAGCGCCCAAGGAATGCCCTGAGGGCATGAAGCACCAGAGGTGGACATGTGTGCCAGCCCTGAAAACATCGGTGTAAGAAGTGAGCTAAGGGCTGGGGATGTAGCTCAGAGGCACAAGCGCCTGCCCAGCAATTTCAAGGTCCTGAATTTGATTCCGAGTGCAAAAAAAAAAAAAAAAAAAAAGAAAGTGAGCTAGGTAAAGAAAGAGGTGTCACATGCCACCAAATGTATACATAAAAACTTACTGCAGTGGTTGAGCAGTCCCTATTCTCTCAACTGGAGAGAGGGCTCCACCTGACCTCAGCTTTCTGTTTATTGTCTTCTTTTTTTTTTTTTAAACTGAAGTTTAGCTCATTCT